>NW_007727210.1:25138-108226 GCF_000696425.1 Galeopterus variegatus
TAGAGCATCACCAACTCTAACCCATTTCTTATAGTTTATAGTGCCCTCCTCAGGAAACCATAGGCACAAATTCCTGATAAAATCAAAAAACTGTAATAAATCACTTGTTTTAACCTTTACTCCTCGCATCTTTAAAGTCTTTTGTAACTGTCTAATATACATCTCATGATGGCTCAATTCTTGCCCCATTATCAGGCGCTACTACTCACCTTGATCGTAATGCAGCAGGTCCCCACAAAAGACCAAGGTCCCTCAATTTGGACGGCCGTCCCTTTATTGCGCCTTCTTCCTCATGAGATCCCCCGTATCACAGGTCCCACGTTTGGGTGCCAAAAATGTCCCGACTTGCGGGATATTCAACACAGACCCTGGAGGGGGGAGTGGGAATGGGATGGAAGCAAGAGACGTGAGAAATGGAGACAAGACAGTATTCTGATCAAGTCTCGTTTATTGGTTTGAAAGTTACAGCTTACATAGGGAAAAAGCAAGCATGCTGCAAAGGGTCTAGAATGTAAAGATATGATAACATCTTGAGGAGAAACAAAGACAGGACATTCAAAGTTGCTGCCCAGAATGTTTATGGTTAAACAGTTTCTGGAGAAGGATAAAAGGTCACTTGCAAATTAACTTGCATAGCCAGGAGCAAGCAGTTTCTGGCACAAGCGGATTACGAGGCAACTGTCACATAAGCACGGCCACACAAAGAGGGGAGTGGAGCTGCTTGCTCCCAGCAATGTGCCAAATGTTTTTTCTCATGATTAGACTGGGATATGAGTTCTGAGGAGGAAGATCATATTTGTGACCTATCATTGTGATCATATCATATTAAGAGTACATGCTATTAACATGACTTTTCATTTTTGATGTTGACTTTGATCACCTGACTGAGGTAGTTTTTGTCAGGTTTCTCTGTTGTCAAATTACTCATTTTTCTCCTTTTGCAAACTATCTTCTTTGAAAGGCTGTCACTATGCATAGGTCACACGTGAGGAGGAAGGTTTTATGTTTCAACTCCTTGAAGATGAAATTCTACACACATTACTTGGGGTTCTCCTGCACAGATTTGTCTATTATCCCCATTTACTTCTTTATCCAAGCATTTATATCAGTATGTACTCACAAACATTCATTGCATACTTTGGGTTATAATAAAGTACTACTTTATATGTTGCTACTCAAAATATTCTGCCTCTGTGATTAGGGGTTCTTTCAACTGGCTTCTGTGTTTCTTTGACATACCCAGCCCTTTACTGTACTTTTTAAAAGTTTCCTTTCTTTTTGGCACTAAAAGAAACTCAGGCTTATCTTGCATATTTCCTTCCCCAGTTCTAGAATCAGCCATTTCACCAATAAGTCCAGGCACAATTTATTGGAGAATGCCAGTAAAAACCAAGATCTGAACAGGAACACTAGATCTATTTATTTTTTTCTGGATTGCTATTGCTTCTAAGTGGTAAATGAAAACAAAATAAAATATTTTTTATTTCTCTTTTTCTTAATTCATTTTATAGATAACTGTTAGAAGTAATAATAGAAAAAAGAATCAGGTGATTATAGTGTGTGGGNTCAGTTTTGTTTTTTGGGGGCGGAATACCGCCCTGATAGGCTGGATTAGCATTTTCAAAAGCCAATTGTTTTATATAATCAAGGTTAGCCTCTACATTTAATAAGAGTCTATCTGCAGTGGTCATTAGCCGATTAACAAAATCTGAAAAGGGTTCCTCAGGCCCTTGTTTGACTCTGGTAAGTGAGGCATTGGAATCCCCCCTCACTGGGAGGCGACGCCATGCCTTAAGGGCTGCAGCCTGTATTTGTGCAAACAGTCCAGGATCATAATTTTTTTTCTCAATACTAGAATAGTTCCCTCTGCCTGTTAACATTTCCAAGTCCCATCTATTGCCAGCTTCCTGATTACGTTTAGCTGTTTCTTTACATTACTCACCTTGATCGTAATGCAGCAGGTTCCTACAAAAGACCAAGGTCCCTCAATTTGGACGGCCGTCCCTTTATTGCGCCTTCTTCCTCATGGGATCCCCTGTATCAGAGGTCCCACATTTGAGCGCCAAAAATGTCCCGACCCGTGGGATATTCAACACAGACCCTAGAGGGGGGAGTGGGAATGGGATGGAAGCAAGAGACGAGAGAAATGGAGACAAGACAGTATTCTGATCAAGTCTAGTTTATTGGTTTGAAAGTTACAGCTTATATAGGGAAAAAGCAGGCATGCTGCAAAGGGTCTGGAATGTAAAGATATGATAACATCTTGAGGAGAAACAAAGACAGGACATTCAAAGTAAAGGTTGCTGCCCAGAATGTTTATGGTTAAACAGTTTCTGGAGAAGGATAAAAGGTCACTTGCAAATTAACTTGCATAGCCAGGAGCAAGCAGTTTCTGGCACAAGCAGATTGCGAGGCAACTGTCACATAAGCACTGTCACACAAAGAGGGGAGTGGGGCTGCTCACTCCCAACAATTTTCCACGGTAAATTCTGTAAACAAGACCTGAGGCTGTTAGGTGGCTAATATGAGATTTAAACACGTACATGTTCTCTTTTTTTATTTAAAAAAAAAAAAAAAGAAAAAAAAGTTTTGTGTCATTGAGGTGTCACCAGCTAAGTAATTGTAAATTGGATCCATATCTTTTTGAAGAGCTGCAAATTTCCCCACAGACAGCAATTCTGACAATTCTGATACTAAGAGACAAAACTTCCATAGTCAGGTGTTTCAGAGAAAAGTATTTTTTTATTCTGTATGGTTTTAGAATATCACTGCTGTTCCTTTTTTCAATTATTGAGTAGTCAAAATATGATACAGTTCAAATCCCTCCCACAGACAGGAGAATATCCCCCCATTTTTTTTTTCTTTTTGCAGAAATAGTCAATGGCATTTTAAAGAAACATCAAGGGATTAAGACAGAGGCCAATGATTTCACAATAAAATTAATAATTTCTTCCATATAAAAGTCTCTGCTTCCATATTCTAATTTTCTGAAATATAATTTGTACCACTTCAATAGGAAAAAGTAATATAAATAATTGCACAAAATGTTCTTATCACCCCATTGCTGTTTTAGTTTTTATTAGGAGCATCAGCTTTTTGTAATGATCATGCATCAATGTAGATTTTCTATCATTGGAACATTTATTTTTATTTATTTATTTATTTATTTATTTGTCCTTTTTGAGACTGGCCACACCGCGCTCAGCCAGTGAGCGCTGTAAGCGCACCGGTCATCCCTATATAGGATCTGAACCCGCGACAGGAGCGCTGCTGCGCTCCCAGCGCTGCACTCTCCCGAGTGCGCCATGGGCTCGGCCCCTTCGGAACATTTAATACAAGAAAAATATAAGGGCAAAACAAGACAATCTCTCTAAGCTCACCCTAGAAGAGATGTTCCAAGTGTAATGAAGCATGCTTGAGTTACTTTTTCTGAAGGGACATTTAAACACACTTACGACTTGACCTCAGGGAGTTGGACAGGAGGAAGCTTTCTCCTCTGGGAGCTGGATCAAAGGTTGTTTTCTGTTTCTATTGCAGTTGCTGTCCTTTTTCTTCACCTAGAATCAGCAGTGGGCAGTCAGAAAACCAAATGGCACTGAGTGACAAGGTGTGCTGAAACCACTACCTGACCACATGTGCAAAGATCTTAGAGAGAACCATACGAGAGCAGCTTGAACATTAGGAACGTAGCCTTTCACTAAACATAGCTATGATTTAAAATCCTAAGTTCTGGATCTCTTTTTCATGTGGGAAGGCTAGAATTTCTGTAGAAAATTGAAGTTACTTGATAGAATAGCCACTTGAGATAGTTGCTGAATATTACACATCTAGTTAGATGCTCCTTGACGCTCATGCCTAAACCCATATATGGAGAGTGTGTGTGTGCATTGCAAAAAGTTCTAGGAAAAGTAGAATTAAACAATAATAAAAATCTTCCTATGATCTTTTTGAAGTACTCGTGTGTTTGTGTGTGTGTATATGTGTGTATTTGCAACTATTTGCCCTATTGCAATAAGAGGACCATTGTTGTCTGTGTTGTTTAGCACTAACTTCATGTTGCCATTGCCTCCAATATAAGAAAGTCAAGACAGTGCAGATCATGAAAAAGCAGATAAAAGTTTCATCTATTTTTTAAGAAAGGTTTTAGTAAAGTATAATTTAGTGCTATTAAATTAAGTGAATTTTTATAAAAGCTTTATTAAGGTATAACTTACATTCAATTAAATTAACCTAAACATATAGTTCAGTGTGATTTCGTAAATCTGCACAATTGTGAAACCATTACTATAGCCTATTTTAGAAGACATTCATCAGTCAAAAAGAATAAGAAGTATATGGAAATGCCATATAAATAGAGACAGACAATATGGAGTCTTTTATGCTTGGCATTTATTATTGAGCATATTATACTTGAGGTTCTTTTCATATATCTGCATGCTATTGGTAGTTTTTCCTTTTTGTTGCTGAGTAGGTATTTGGTTGTATGGATATACCACATTTTATTTATCCATTCACCAGCCAACATTTGAATTGTTTACTTTGGAGCTATTATGAACATTTGATACAGGCTTTGTGTGAACATACGTTTACATTTCTCTTGGGTAACGAATCACTGTTGAATGTACATTTAACTTATTAAGAAACTGCCAAACTGTTTTCCAACTGGCTGAACCATTTTAAATTCCCACCAGCAATATATAAAGATTCTAGTTTCTGTACATTACTCTCACACTTGGGAGTGTGAGTCAAATGACTTCAAAAAAAAGAAGACGAGCATTATAAATGTGCATTTTTTGATTATTTCAGTTGCCTGGGAAACAAGAATGGTAGAAGAGTTTTGGACTGAAAACCAAATTTTGAGTAGTTATGACTAGATTTGGTTAAAAAAAAGAAGACGAGCATTATAAATGTGCATTTTTTGATTATTTCAGTTGCCTGGGAAATAAGAATGGTAGAAGAGTTTTGGACTGAAAACCAAATTTTGAGTAGTTATGACTAGATTTGGTAATTGGAAAAAATATTTCACTTTTTTCTTTTTAATTGTTTTCTTCTAAATTTATTTTTCCATTTTTATTGTAAAAACATTGCAACAAAGCCAACGAAACACAAAATAAAGAAGGAAATAAAAACCATCCAAAATCTGTTATCCTCACCTAAATCTAGCAGACTTCTCAATCATTCATGCTTTCTTTTGGTCTATGTCCATGATTTCATTCGGTCTATTTTATGCAATGATTTTCAGTTATGACTGTAGAATAAATCAGGTCTAAATTCTATAATGCCTTTAATTATGTTACATTGCTACATGGTCTTCATACTCTTTAATGAATATATAGCACTTCTTTCTCTAATTTTACCTTAACCCATGTGACATTTTTCTGCTCAAATATTTATGTCATTTATTTTTTGCTGCTTAACAATATGTCAGTATATCTATATGTATTGGTATCTATCTATCTGTTTAGCATATTGTATTTTGTTTTGTTTTCTCATTTCAGATTTTTTTTAGATCTTGTTTTCATTAATAGTGATAACAAGTCAAATTATATGAGCACTTTATGATTATTGATACATATTTCCAAACTATGTTCAAAATTACGTACATGTAGAAACAGTGCCAATTTCACTTCAACCTCACCAGTTTCCGGAAGCCATGTGCTTGTGTTTGCTAATTAAAGTGGTTTAAAACAACACTTCAGGGTATTAACTTGCAATTGTTTTACCACCAGGCCATTTCTATCACATCCTGTTTAGAAAAACAATGCATTTTATAAAAAATATATGACTCTCCTATATAATTAATTGTAATTTTAGAGACCATCCCCAGTTAAATATTCCTTGGATGCAAATTATGTCTAAAAGCTTAAAATATATTTTATTTAAATATTTGAAAAATTTTCAGTATACAATTGAATAAAATTGATATAAACCTCTAAGGTTTGAATCTTATTTTTTATTTTATTTCAGATTTTCCCCTAGAATCTATGATTCAAATTCAGTAGTGAAGAGAATTTAGTTTCTTACCTGTAACTCAAAACAAATACATAGAAAGCTACAGTGACTGCTTCTGAAACTGACATAGTGACAGCTATAACAACATATGTTTGGTGTTTTCATAAGCTGTTAAATTGCTCTCTGAGTAATAAAAGCCATGTGCCAGCACATTTAAATGCTCACAAAGGCATGCAGTGTTATAATGCTTCCACACTTCTTATTTCAGAACATCTGTTTTGGTCTTTAAAACATGTGTGTATGTGTGCGCATGCACACGCGCACAAATTGTTTTCACAGAACAATAAGAAACAGAAAAGGTGAATTCAGTGTAAATCATTTTTTCCCAGTAGAAGCTCATTTATGTATATTTCTGTCTAATAGTAGAACACTGAATTACCGCTATCCTACCCAGAAAGCAACTTAACTAAATCGGCTAAGCACATGTATTCATAGACTTATTTTTTTCTCTGTTTTCTTTAGTTTTAAAGCCCCAAATTAACTAAAAAAGAAAAGAGGGAGCTAAAATGTATACCAAGACCCTGGCAATGATGCAAAATTGCTGGGTGAGTGAGACTCGATCCACACTGTTGAAAACCATAGGGTCGGATTTCTATTTAGGGGAGTAAACATGGGTCATTAATTTACTTTCGATGGAGAAAATGCTTTAAAGCAATTCATCTGCCATATTTTGTTACCATCAAAATGGAAATTGTGGTTGGGGAATTTCTGACCTATCCTCAGGTGAGGAACCAAAACGAAATAGATAATTCAAATTATCTTTTTTTCTGGCTTCCTTTGCACCTGTGGGTGACATGTGGCTCAATTCTAGCCAATGAGATAGAAATGGAAACTGCAGGAGGTGGTGGAGTTGTTGAGGAGGTTGTGAGAAATTTTTGGCTTTCTTGATGCAAAGGATTATGGCTGCTGGCACTTTTTCTCTAGTTCTCATGATGGAACTTTCTGCCTTTCACATGGCTGTGATGATCGGAGTAGTGGCATCTAGTCTGCAGCCATGAGGGCATGGGTGAGTGTGTTGTGAGAGCTGTCCCTTCTTTAGATGAGCCATTAACAACCATCAGTTTCCAGAGAAGTTAGGAAACATTTCAGAACATGTCAAATGGAAGACCTTGGAAATACACATATGCAGGCTCTAGGGATGTCTGAAATATTTGGGTCTGTATTTTTCAGAACTAAGGAACTCCTGAATTTGCAGGAGGGAGCCACAGAGCCAACAGAATTACATTTATTTTGTATTTCCTTTCTATTACTGTCTTTAATTTTCAGGTACGTAACATGTCAAGCAAGAATATAATTATTAGTTTAGCTGGACTTTTTCAGTGACTATAAACTTCCAGGAATGATTGAGGAAAAAAACACAACAATGTAGAAAATACAGAGGTCCTTAAAGGGGGATCTAGGCTGTCCCTTGTCTAAGCGGAGGATGACTCACTGTTATGAACCGTTCAATCTCCGAAAATCTAGTATCACTCAGCTAGTTTCTGAGAGGAAAGACAGAAAGTACTATTGGGTTCAAAATCAGGATTGTCAGTCTTCTGATATTGGTGATCAATTCATGTTTGAGTTTGGGGAAACAATCTAACAACAGACATAGTCGTTTGTTTAGTTTTATTCAATTTAGGAATATATATTCAATTGTTTAAAATATAATAATCACATTTTTAGATTATAAAACTTTACAGAGTAAAATATGAGTACCTTTTCCACCCTCAGGTACCTGCAGAAGACATAACCCTCTTAAATATTCTTCCTATCTACGTGCACCCACAAGCCGTTTGCTTACACGTCATAAACTCAGCTCTGCATCATTCATTTTCACAGAAAACCTTGCACATTTTTAGATATTGGTACACTTTAAACTGCCTCATTTTTTTAGCTAAATTGTATTACATAATATAACCTATCGTATTTATTTAATTAGTCCCCTATCAATGGCCTATTACCCTGTTTCCAGTATTTCATTGTCGGGAACAGTGCAGGAGTGTGTGCATACCTGTATGTCCTTCTTTGGGCACAGAGTGCATATGGTTATTTGATATGTTATGTAAAGTGGAAATTCTGGGTCAAAGAAATGTTAATATTTAAATTACATTTCCCAAAATGACCTCCATAAGGTCTCAGTTTAAACTCCCACAAAAAATGTGGAAGAATGCCTATTTACTATTTACAACTTCTCAAAACATTATGTTTCCAAACTTATTCACTAACCAATTCAAAAATAGTATAAAACTGATGTTTTATTTTTTTTATTTCTTTGGCATGTTTTTAAAATTCATTTCTCTTTATGGTCTTAAAGAAGCAGTATTTATTAATGGTTCAGAGATCCTCGTCTACTCTTCAGTAGCTGTGTATGTAGTCTGGAATCCAGGTCTGTAGAAGTGCATTTTTTCTTTTCTTAATGCTGGGAGATTGGGTGTGCTCCAGCACAAGATAGGGTGTGACACCCTGGGCCTGGACTGCACTGGTGTGAAGAGGAGGAAAATCCATCAGAGCACCTTGTCTCTCTGTCAGCAGTAGAGGATTAGACAGCCTCACAAAGCTACCATAGCTTTCGAAGTTTTCAATCTGTTGGTTCAAAATTAGCCACTTTTACTAAATCTATAAAAGTGAAATACTGCTACTTGTCTCTGAAATCAAAAATGTGTGATTAAACATAGTGTTTGTCTGAGACAGAATAAAGAAAACAGTGGTCAAATCAATTTAAAGAGTTTATTTGATATTGAAGAACATATTTTACTAATAGTATTTATAGACCTCTTTTGAGATGAAAAGCATAATTGAATCAATCCATTCTTAAGTGTCTATATAACTGACTCAATCTAAACCCTCCCCTTCTTTAACTGGCCATAGGAAAAATGTTACAAACAACACTCGCACTAAATCTCACCACTGTATCTTCCAATCTAACTCGGTTCTTTATATACAGGGCCTGATTTTTCCCTTTGCTCATGCTGTTTCTCCAGCATAAATGCTTTCTGAAGGTTTAAAATCCATAACTGAGGCAAACAAGCAAAAGTTAACCTACTATCTTAGTCTGGTTTTTTGCTGCTGTGAAAGAATATCTGAGACTGGGTAATTTATCAGCACCGCACTCTACCGAGTGAGCCATGGGCCGGCCCAGAGACTGGGTAATTTATAAAGGATAGGAATTTACTTCCTCACAGTTCTGGAAGCTGAGAAGTTCAAGGTTAAGGTACCAGCATCTGGCAAGTGCCTTCTTGCTATGATATAACGTGGCAGAAGGTATCAGATGAGCAGAAGAGAGCAAGGGGGCCATATCTGTACTTTTATAAGAAACCCACACCTGCAGCAACAAGCCCACTCCTGTGATAATGGCATTAATCCATTTATGAGAGACATGCCCCCATGAGCCAAACACCTCCCGTCAGTTTCCGTCTCCCAAGTCTACTGCATTGGTAATCAAATTTCCAACACATGAACTTTGGGAGACCCATTCAAACAATAGCACTTGCCTTCACCCTCTAGACCATAGCACTCATAAATCTTTTATTTTCTCCTTTTACACATATCCTCCATTCCTTCCTTGAAACGCTGTCACTGAATGTGCTGAGACTTCATTTGCTATAAATTCTGACTTATGTGCATTTACTGCATGACACTGTGGGCTTGATCCTCAGCAGTCATGCTGCAGCTTATCTCTCCTAAGCCACTCTCGCCATGAGTGATTTCACAGTCAGACATTTGACCCCAGTTCCCTGGACTGCAGTGTCAGTGTTTGCCTTAATTGGCATATCAGTTTTAGAAAGATCAGTGGTCACAATGACACCTTTTTACAAAACTCATAAAATAGAGCCACATTGCTGTGAATTGACCAATTGTGCCCCCAACATTCATATGTTAGAAACTTAATTCCCACTAAAGCTGTTGGGAGCGGAAAGTCCTATTATGGTAATTGGAAGATGGGGCCTTGTAGAGGTGATTACATTGTAGGGCCATGCAGAAATGAATGGATTAACAATGGTGGTCAGGGGTGTGGTTCTGAGAGCTTTAAAAGGAGAACACATGACAGTCTCTCTCTTTCTGCTCTGCCATCATCTGGCATGTGAGACCCCTGCATTGCTGTAAAGCTAACACCAAAGAAGACCCTCACCAGATGTGTTCCCTGGACTTTGGACCTCCCAGCCTCTGAAGCTGTGAGAAATGAATTTTGTTCTCTTACAAAGTACCCATTTCCAGGTATTTTGTTATAAGCAACAGAAACAGACTAATACACATGTAAAGTTCTTTCAGGATTCATAGAGTGCATTACTTATCTAATTTTCTTCATAGCACATTATCCTATAACTCTTGGCTTGAAACAATACATGTGTGTGGTCTCACAGTTTCTGTGCTTACCCCCAGATGAATCCGGATCAGGCTCAGCTGTCTGTCTCTGTCTCAAGGTCTCTCATGAGGGTGCAGTCAGGACTTTAATCAGGATCATGGTCTTATCAGGAGACTCAAACAGAGGTGCATGTCCTTCTCAGCTCACTTACGTGATTGTTGGCAAAGTCTAGTTTAAGGGTGGGGATGAGTCGTCATTTTCTCACTGGCTTTTGACTGGAATTCGCCCTCGTTTTCTTGCCACAGGGATTTCTCCATAAGATGATTCACTACATGGCAGTTGGATTCCTTCAGAGTGAGCCAGGGATAGAGAGAGAGAGAGCACTCCAGAACGACAGCATCGTCTCTGTAACCACATCTCAGTTGTGCCCTTCACCACTGCTGCCACAGGCTGGTGGTTAGAAGCAAGCCACTAGGTCCATCCCACACTCATGGGGAGGAGAATATGCAAGCAAGTAATATCAGGAGAGTAGGGTGGTCACTGGGGCCATCACAGAGGAACATTGTTCTTTTTGTTTCCAAGCAACCCAATGAAACCATCTTTCAACTGCTGCCTGCCCAGTCACAGGAACTGGCTAAGGTCTGGGGTGGATAGTGTTCAAGTCACTGCAGAAACCACCAGACAGGAGAAGACTCATGCCTTCCTATCCAATCTGTCTCCCCTTATTCCTCATGATGGATACACACTAGACTTCTGAAATATGTATCATAGAATTACTGACACATTCCTTTTATATGACTGAGGAAATTGGGTTATCATTTTTTTTTTTTTTTGGTTCCTATAATGCAAGTATTTGATGATATTTCAAAGGGTTAAGAAGTAGGTAAATATCATATTCAGTTATGACCCAACTGTGGAAGTGGTCAATTTTGCTTGTGTGAGTCAAGACACATTTCCTAGCAAAGTACTTGAAAAAAGAATAAATGCCCACAGTGTTCATACAACCAACTGATCAGGAATTGGAGGGTCTAAAAACTGTCCCATTGAAATACAAGAGCCAAAATGTGCACCATGTGTGAAGTTTTATATATTCATAACATGCTTTATTTAATTCAGTATATCAAACTATCTTTAAAATCACAAGTGATATATTGTGTTCTTTTTTACATTCTGTCTTGAACTTGATGTGCATTTTACACTTGTGGTACCTCTCAGTGCAGACTAGTCATATGTTAAGTGCTCAATTGCCACATGTGGCAACTGGCTGCCACACTGGACTAAGAAGGTCTCACCACAACAGTATTAGCTAGTTTTGTTTGTGATGGGCTTGAAGCAACAGTAGGTGAAGCAGACTAGATGTTTATTACTCACTCATGTAGAGGAAGTCCAGAGGTGGGCACTCCGGGCTAGTCTGGTGACTCCTTCCAGTGTGTTATCCTACTGTTCATCTCACAGGCCAGGTTTCTCCATTTATTTAGTTCTTGATTTTTTTTTAAAATTCCTGCAATACTGATACAGTCAGTTTCTATAATAGCTATCACCCTCCAGCTTTAATACCAACCATCCATAAGAATCATTGAGATACTTTTTTAAAAATACAGATTCCTGGCTCTTGTCACCCTCACTCCCTGCCCCCTACTCCGGAGAGTCTGACTGAGAAGGTCTTGGTTGCAGCCCAGTGATCCTTAGTAAGCTCTTCAGGTGACGTGGATGCAGGTGGTCCCTAGCTACACGGTGGAAGCATCACTCCTGTGGTGGTGAAGTTTTATCACATCACCTTTCCTCCACAACTAGAGTCACATCTCTGTCCTGCCAAAGGAATCCTAAAGGCATCATAGGAGCCTAGTAGAAAAGACAAAAACAGATTTCACCCTTTTCACCAGTTAGCCAACTTTGGTCAGCTCAGCCAGGGACCATACTGATGATGGATTAAGCAATCAGGGTCCTACCAACTCTGAGATGAAGACCCTCTTTGGAAGGAAGCCACTATGAAAGCCCACACTTGTAGGGAGTCATGCTCCACCTGCCTGAGAGGAGAGATCTATGTGAACTATTTGGAATTCTTCTGCACAGGAGATTTCTTCTCCCTAATTTATTTATTAATTAATGTATTTATTTATTCAAATCATTTATTTATATTAGTACAAGACTTATGGATACTTATTTTACACCTTGGGTTGTAATCCTGTACTACATTATGTTGCTGAAATTGCTCTTCTTTGATTCTTTCATCAAAATTTTGTAGTTTAGATCTTCTGGAAAATTCATGTAGTATTAGACAGGTTAGCTCATTTCTCTAAAGCAGGAGGTGCATCTAGTGAGGGCCTTCTTTGTGATGACTTTTTCACAGGGTGAGAATAGCCTGAGCAAAATAGCTAAATGTCTTACTTGCTCCCCTTATTGCCATCAGAACCATATCCATGATAACTCATTTCTTCATGAATAAATTGATCCATTCACAAGGGCACAGCCCTCATGATTCAGTCACCCTTCAACGGCCCCACCTTTCACAGACTATAATTGGATTTCACCCCCTTAACATTATGACGATGGAGATCACATTTCCAATACATGAAATTTGGGGGGACACATTTGACCCATGGCAAGGTCTTATTCTACATTCTTCTTTGAGGAATCTGTCACAATGTCTCTTACATCCTGGGCTCATAAGGCTGATGTGAGAGGGTTAATTAAGGTAACACTTGTAAAACACTTAGCATAGTGTCTGGCATATAGCAAGTTCTCAATATGCATTAACTCTTATTCTTGTAATTGTGTGCTTCCAGTAGCACATTCACACCTAAAAGAACAAGAATGGGATCAAGGCTTACTTCACCAAATTCTTGTTGTTTAAATCTTTCAGCTAAATTTGACTACCGTGTTAAATAAGTAGTCTATGCATTAATTTTTTCTGTTGCTTCAGCATGGGTTTGAGTATATATGAAAAATAAAAACCTCAATGTTTCCTCCTTATTTTCTAATTTTCAAACAAATTTCAAAAAACCTAAGACTTAGAGGATTACTGACTTTACCTGTGTTACATTCAGAGGGGCCATTCTCTGATTCATTTTCCTGTTGCTTAGCCAAATCTTTGTGAATGAGTGAGTTATTTCTAGTGGTATTCCCTTGCATGAGTATTTACTTTCCTTATATCACAAAAGCCTTCTACATCTGAAACTTCTTGGGCCTCATACCCAAGGCCCAAGATTTCATGGACTCTGATTCCATACTTTTTTCTGACATGGGCTTTAATCTTAACTGTATTCAGGTATAATACCCCAGCCATGGGATAGAAACACGCACAACGTAGACACAGGGGAAGAAAGAGACTGTATTCAGAAGTGTCATCTTCAAACTACTCTAAAATATGAGTACTTCCATTGATTTCACTAAATATTCATGAGCTAACATTGTTTACAGAAGGGCACAGTCTTTGCAAATAAAACCAGATGATGGTACACTCAATTTACTGTTTGAGAACCTGTGGCCCAAAGAGAGAGTTACATAGTCAGTCAGGTCTCACAGGCAGGAGGAAGAAGGGCCTATCAGTCACACTTCAGTGTTCATTGTTTTATTATTTAGAGTATAATCCATTTCAAATATAAATTAAGAGATTGAGTATAACAAAATCAACATGCAGGTACCTGTAAAACTTTGTCAAAGTTAACACTTTTCTCTACTTGCTTTAGATTATATATTAAATAAATAAATAACCAGATAGATAATAGATATATAGAAAGATGATAGATGATGGATAGATAGATAATAGATAGATAGATGACAGATTGGCTTTTACTGTGCACCAGACTATATTTCAAGCCTTTTACATATATTTTCACATTTGGTTTTCTTTGCAACCCTATGACACTGTGATGTAGATAATATTATAATATGCATTTTAAGTGGCACTGATAAATAACCTGCCCGAGTTCCCATTGCAGACAACTCAGAAGCTCCCCGTGCACCACCACTAAATTCCATTCCTCTCACTCCTTCTTTAGAAGTAATTACTAAGCTGAATATGACATTAATCCATTCCAAGTTTTTCTAATATATGTACAAATATATTGCATCCCTTTATAATATATAGTTTAATACACATGATTGTCAATCATTTTGATAAATGTAATAGTATTGTTCATATTCTTTTGTAATTTTGTTTTCTTTAATTAGAAGTTATGTTTTGGTGTTTATTCCTGTTAATACATGTAGTTCCAATTTATTCATACAACATGTAAATAGATTTTCTGAAGGATTGGGCTTCTCTGACTATACCAAAAGGAGTGTGCTTATTAACCTAGATGTGCCAGGGCAGGAAGATTGGCTGGAATTAAACACTGGAGTCTGTTGTGACAGCAACCCCGGTGAAGACTCACCCTGTGCTTTGAGCTCATACGACACAAACGGTGCACCAGGAATGTAATACAGACAGGCGCCCTAAGCCTGCCCTAGATCTCAAGGTGTGGGGTGAGCTGATAATACTCTAAATTGTTGACATGCTGAGAGTGGAAAATAGTGTCATCTTTATTCCCCTGGTATAATTCTCCCCCTGCCAGTACTTAATTTAGATATAATTTCATGGACTAAGTAGTTCAAACAGCCTGAAAAAATAGGAGTTTGTCGTCCAGCACACTCCCTAAAAGAAATCTTGTGACAAACTAAAAGTTGCTGTGATAGTCATGAGGATAACAATATAAAACAAGCAAAAAACATCTTCTAAGCAGTATTGCAAAACTATTCCTGCTATCCTGTTAGCTAAAGATATTTGTCTGATGTAAAGCTTTATAGTGTCTGGTCAACCTTTACAGCACTTGACCATTACTGAAAGTCACTGGCTTCTATGTGCCTTTTGGTAGGTTACATGCATATAAAGGTATTCATTCCTCTAAAGGGATTTTGATTAAATACAGCAAGGGAGGCACTTAGTAAACTCTCTCAGCCTCCCTGAGCAGTTCTGAATGTCACTTTAGGTTTATCCATTATATCCATTATATCCACTCAGAGACACCTGAGCTGAAGGGTACTGTTTTATGGTAGCACAGGACTGGATTTGAAGTGAGCAGTCTCGAGTGCTGAGCATCTTAGAGGCTGTGTCAGCCAAGGCACCTCTCTGAGGCTCTTTCTCAATCTAAGTGGTAATTACAGCTCAGCTGTTTAGTTTCTTAACTGCAAGCAGAAGTAACTAAGTCTAGATAACTTGAAATAAAAAATTTATGGGAAGTTATGGGGTAGCTCCCTAGATCAATAAAAAAGCCTAGCAACATGGCCATGGAATGTCAGCAGCAGTGTAAAGTGAATGGGTGATGTCCTGGGATGGGATGGGGTTGGGCATTAGGGTTAATTTGGCTAGATATGCCCCATGCTTGTGTCATGCAGCTCAGGCTTCCAATTCCCAGGAGAGGAGTCTGTCCTAGCTCAAACACAGACAGGTTCTCTCACCCTCTGGCTGCGGACAGGTGGGGAATTATTATAATTAATGCTCCATCAGAGCTGATTGTCACTGGGAGGAGCAATTCCCAAGGGACAGTCGGGTGCTGTTACCACAAGAAAAGGGGAGATCTGCAGACTTCAAAAGCCACAGGGTCCTGAGCTGTGCATGATGCTGTCCTTACCTACTTCATCTTATTTAGTAAGTTGAATAATTATAGGAACCCTTCCTATAATTCTATGAAAACACTTCAAAATCAAGGCAAAGAGCAGGCCAGATTTTATTTCTTTTTTTTTTTTTTTTTTTTTTTTTGTTTTTTTCTGTGTCCGGCAACGGATCACAACCCTCAGTGTTGCCCCCGTACCGGACCGGGGACCGGCAACGGGATCGCAACCCTCGGTGTTGCCCCCGCGCCTCGCTCAGCCAGTGAGCGGGAACCGGTCCGTATGTGGGATCCGAACCCTCGGGCGGGAGCGCCGCCGCGCTTCCCAAGCGGCGCACTATCCAGTGCGCCACCGGGCCGGCCCGATTTTATTTCTTATGGTAAGGAACCATTGCTTGGAACAGACTGTGATATCACTACTTTGTAGCCATTCCAAGCCACAGTGAGTATATATCAAACTCACAGCCTTCAAAAAAAGTCCACAGTGAATGCCGCTGTGGTATTTCGTCCAAATTCAACAGCTATTTGGAGGACCTACTTTGAGCAGGACATTCTACCATACGCTAAATGTCCTAGACACAGGAGGCAGGTTTGTGAGAAAAGTATTAATTCCCAATCAATTTTTTTGAGGTGTGTCAGTAGAAAGATAAGTTAAGCATACAGCTCTCCTGCAATTTCAGTGTATAGACAAAGACTCACAAGATAAGTACAAAGCTCCCAAGTTTCAGCATAATTTGTTAAATAGCTCTTGAGGGCATTTTATGTGTGAGAGTTCTGGGTGATAGTAAAACTAATAATAATAATAAAGTATTTCTCTTAGGAATCTTAGCTTGTGATAATTATTTACCAGATGAAACAACAAGATTTACACATAGGTAGAATGGACAGAAAAATTCAGAAAAATTTTAATGACAAAGAATAGGAATACTGATGAATTTTATAATGAGATATTTTTGGGAAAAAGAAGAATGTCAAAGCAAGAGAAACCTGATGTCCAATATCAGCTCTGCCTGTCTATGTGTCTTTGAGTAAATTAATTAACATCTCCAAATTTCTTCTTTGTCATCTAAAATATTGAAATGGTAAAACCTACTTTGCTAGACTATGAGGATTATATGCAATATCTGCAAGTCACCTCATGCAGTGTCTTGCGCTCAGTAGGTCCTCAATCAGAAGCAGCTACATGCAGTTGCTGGCCCAAATAGACCCAGGCTGTAAGTTGGGTGTCAAAACTTTGTTACTTTCAAGCCAGCGTGGGGCTATTTTATTTTTTTTAGTTATTAGTTGTTTATCATTTTGCAGTAACTTGACTCTCAGGAAAATTAGTATATCATTCTCTTTAACTGCAAGACATTTGGCTTGATGGGCCACTGAGGACTAGTAAAGCAGTCTGTATCTCAGCCCAGAAATGAATGGAGGACAGCTGGTTCTGAATTTTAAAGGCTGGATGAGAGTATGGTTTCTTTCTGAGCCTCCTTCAAGTGTGATATGCTTTCTTAAAAATGCCTATAAATTTCTTACATGTCAATTTTTTAGTGTCGGGAAAGTTTACAAAAAGAGCTCCCGAATTAAAGAGAAATCATAAAGACAGAGGTTTTTAAACAATTGCATTGTTTTTAATGCAAACCATCAAGAAATCTGTCAGGTTCGATGTTACTGTTCCGTGTATCATGGTTCCTCTTAAGTGTGCTTTTTATTAACTATAATGGTGATGTGAATATCTTGAGAAAATATTGAGCTTCTTTCTAAATACAATAAAGTCTCATTATAAACACTTCTGTCCTTTTCCTCCCCCGCAACAGACTTGTATACGTATTAATACTAAAATAAATTCACACGCAAAAATAGAAATCTAAAATTAAATATTTAATTAGAACTCTGATTTGCTTTAAAGATAGGTGGCATTGCACAGGCTATATTACACTCTCTTTATAGATTTTTTGACAAAAAAGATACTGTTCATTTTAACAGGCCACTTTTATATTCATACATGTGTAATAGGATTGGAACAGAAAATCAGCTAGAGATGGTACATTTTACATTATTGGGAAAATTACAGTTTTGTATTGTAAAAACATTTATTTTTAACAATTTACCTACATTAATCAAAAAATTACAGCATATTTAATAATTTTACAAATTCTTCATAAAAAATATATCTCTGTACAAAAAGGTCTTTTGCACCTACTTCTTGACAGCAGCGTGTGGAGGGACAGCGGGTGGGGTGGCGTTGATGATGGGTTTTCCTGATCATAATGCCAGCGTTCTTTTTTCCCCTTTTAATAATAGCTTTTAGTTGTTGTTTACAAAATATTTTACAGAAGAAAAAAATTATTGCAGCTAGCCTGAAGAAAGGCAAGATGTGTGTGAAACAAGCAGAAGTTTTAAACAGCTTTGAAGCACATAACCTGTTTTAGCGTGTGGTCGCTTCCTTCACGTGGGCTCCGGTTGCCTTCCGGGAAGAGTCTGCTAGACCTCACTCAGCAAGCACATCTCCTGACTGCCCTACCGAGATCCTCCAACGCCTCATGGGAGATTGGATTATTTACTACACACACCCTAGGAAGAAACTAGGCAGAATTCTCACAAGAGAATTTCACAGATTTTTTGTTTGTTTGTTTTTTAAACAACATGCTCCAAACTGACAACCATAGGACAGTTTGACTTTGCACAAAAAGAAAAATAATATCTAATCTGATATGTGATTTCTTGTATGTACGTATGTCCTGTCATTTCAGGAATTCATAACGTTATTGACCAGCAAGCAGGTCAGGGATGTGGGAACAGTGACATTAATTCAGACTCTGAAGTCAGCATTTTGCACCTAGTTTGAATGACTCAAACTTAGATATGTACAATATATATATATATATATGTATATATACACCTAATATATATAGTAACCCTGTTCTCCCTTGCACACAATGATCCTCAAACTTTCTAGCCTTTTCTGTTTGTTTCAGTTCACTGTGTGTGCTAGGAGCATTTTCCTGCCGACACCATCTAGTCTACTGAGAACAAGTAAAATGGAAGGATTCCCATTTGCAAAGCAAATCTCCAGGGATGGCATCAGGTTGGCCAGGGAAAAATTTGGAGAGAACTCAGCATAATAATATGGAATTCAAAAGACAGAGGAGTAAGTAGAAGAGGTTGGGGAGTCCTACGAACAGCATATGTCCCTTCCAGCGAGTCACAGAACAGTGGCAGCTGGGTAAAAAAGATCTACTCAAAGGTTCAAACCAAAATGCACAGCTTTCAAATGAATGAGCTATTACTCTACTGAGTTTTCTTTTTTCACTTTTTTATGTTTGAAGTCCTAAGTTTAAACACTGAGTAGACAAACAAATACATCAGTCTCAAAGCTAGGTGTGAATATGTTCACTACAACAATGTGAAAGTCAATTTCAATATTCCAACATTTCTATAGATGCCAATCTAGAAGGTGAAAGGGGAAATTTTCAACATGTGTAACACGTGCTTAAACATCAAGTAATAAAGTAAGTATTATCATGTCAAAATATTTTTATCAAACAAGTATAAATAAAAATAAACATGATCTTCACTTTCTATTTGTTATGCAAACATTCTCATGGTCATGTCTAATTCACGTTTTGATTTTATCCACACTGGGGATCATATCTATTTTATTTATATTGTAACTCATAATCTACCTATAATAAACTTTAAATGTGGAAAATCACTAAAATTATCTTTCCATCTGGAATTATAAAGCATGAAACAAAAGACAAACAATATATAGAATATATTATCATGAGAGGAGCGTGTTTTTTTCTTACCTCTAAAGGAACACTTAGTATTTGATCCCGAACACTTTTCACTCAGCTCAAGGTGCTACCATGATATATTGTCTTTCAATGCAATATCAGGGAATGATGATCCAGCAAAAGAATAAAAAATAGCAAATTCAAAAGGTAAGACTGCTGAAACCCACAAGTTCGTGAACTGTCTAAAATAAATTACTACTCACATTTTAACATGGCTAATAGAAATTTCTGCAAAACCCCTGCTACTAAGTAGTATATGGATCATGACAGAACTAAAGGGAGAAAACATGGGAAATAAAAAGACTTCTTTTTTTTTCTTGATGACATCTTCAATGAATTGAACACATAAATGTTGCTAATAGAAGGAATGATAAAATAAACCTCATCAATACTGTATTTCTTTTAAAATCTGTGCCGTATCTGAGATTCTTATTTCCTAACACCCCAACTACACTGGTGGTGAAATGTTTAGCTTGACAATAGGAAAGGATGCTTATATACAGTGAATAGTGTGTATAAACCCTGTGTAAATAGTTTATTTTTTATCAGAATCTTAGTCATTCATAACACACTAGTGCAAAAAATTGTGCATCAAAAATTCTGCAAGAGGACAGCTGACTAGGAAATTTGCAAATGTCCCTTGTGATGGACACTCCAGGAAGCTATGAGTCCTCAAAGCTTGTCAGGTCTCGGGAAGGACAGAGTGAAGCATTTGTAGGTGTGTGCATCTATCAGAATGGTGTCTTCTTCAAGAAAGATTTTGTTTTTCCAGAGTATTCGTTCGTGTTCTGTGTTCTTCGGGGTAAAAAACAAAAACAAAAACAAAAAACAAGACACATATTGTGGTGCTACTATTTTGTCACCACACCGGAAGGATGTATCCACATGCCCAGAAGATTGCATTGAAAGGCATCCCAGCAACACAGAAATAGGAAAGTCTGAGGCATAGAGTATGATGTGTCAGCTTGACTCGGCAGTCTTCCTCCAGTGTGCCTTGGTTTCAAGCAGATGCAGCCAGGTGTTTCTAATATGCTTTCATAATGAAGATCTGTGTGTAGTTTGATCCTCAGAAGACTCTGCCACATTTGAATAGAAATTCCCGCTGCACGTATGCCAGTAGACTATGTTAAAGGTCGCTGCAGCAAAGCAAGAATAGAAGGGAGAGTGGTATATGGCACCAAAGGAATTACTGCTTGTCCATCAGAGGTATGGCTATGAATCAGTCCTATCAGGGCACTGAGGGCTATACCACTGTACAAACTGTGTTCAGAGTTGTGTCAAACCTCACAGCCTTCGCTTCTGTAGGTTTTAAGTTTGTATCATACATGGGGTTTTCAAATGAAGCTTGTCCATTGCTGTTTTCATGTCCAGCATAGCCATTGTATTGAACTTTTGGTCTTGTTCTAAAAGCAGAAGCAGGAAAAAACAATTAGAACCCTGGTTTCAATAAAAGAGACATAACAGCTGGAACTGTGTGCTCTAGAGAACTCAAGAGCAGGAGGTGGCTCCCGCAACGAGCATGCACAGGGAAGAGGCGAAGCGCCACGCTCAACAGAGCTGGTGTTTTTAAACTGGTGGCTGGGATTATCAAACGGTTTAAAACGTGAAAGCAATTTCCATGCGGTTTGGATCCACTGATCACTGATAAGTTTCATGGCCTTAGTTAAGTCCCTACACTTTTTATTACTCTGTAAACTAAGGATGCTAGCCTGATGCCCACCCTTCAGGGCTGCTAAGATAGAATGAAATTACAACTATAAACTATTAGTTCACTGTCATTACTAACATTGACTAAATGTTAGCTATTTTTGTAATATGATTTTGTCTCTGGTGAATTAAAAATGAGTATCTTTAAAGAAAATAAAGTATACTCATTATTAAACTATTCTTTCCATTTTTTAATTAAGAGGAAAGCTACTACATATAACCCATGATTACAGAGTTAGAGGATTTTTACATTGAAAAGACCTAAACATATCTGGTCTGGCTCCTTTTTTTTTTTTTTTTTTCTTTTCTCATTCCAGAAGAAATTACATAAGAAAAATATGCCATGTGGTAAAAATAGAACTGTAATGTAAATAACAACACTAGCAAAAACATCACTTGCTATTGGAATCTGAACAAACTTCTTTAGTGATTTATTGTAGATTTTCTTAAGTTCCAATATGTTCATTAAGAAAAAGAGAAGTAGAAAGTGCATGACCCTCAGAAAATGAGATCTTTGTCAGCAGAACAGCAGTTTGCAACTAGCCTTGGAGTCGGAGAGGTCTTTGACATTGAACTTAAAAATGCTCCAGCAGCAAAAGTTAGCAAACAAATGTAGTCCAATGTTAATGGAGCAAAGACATGGCTAAAATTCTCATTCAGTCACCCAGGTGATGAGCCCTCACTGTTCCCTCATCGTAGGAAAATGCAGAACCAGAGCTGGATTAGATGCAGCCAGACCCAAGAAGTGAACGTGGTCAACTCAGCCATACAGACGGCCTGAACCAGGACCTTGGGTTCTGATTGAGAGAACAATTCTTAACATACCAGTAATAAAAGAGACTCAGAAAAGAGAAGAAACAAGGTTTTGTGAGGAGAAATTCAAAGCCAACTCGTTACAGAATGTTTATACCTGTAGAGGCTGAGAAGCCAGTGGAGAGAATGCCAAGGGCTTTGTGCTTTCCCTGGGCAGGTGGCAAGAACTCAGAAGAAAATGAATTGAGAAAGTGCCAGGCAACCAGGCCCTTAGGTTCCTTGCTTTTGCAAAAATTCCAACATTCCTTATATGGCACAGGAGCAGAGAACAAGAAGATTCTACAGATTTAAAAGTCACAGTGGCCTTATAGCTGTCCTCCTGAGAGCCATAAGATGAGAGCCTCCCGTCATTTTCTAGACACAAGGGAGCCCAGTCATTAAATTCTCCACCAGCCCAGAGGAAGTATCAAACTTATATAAAAAATAAGTGATACTTCCCTTATATCTGCTTTTGTAGTCTGAGATCTAGTCCCATGGCATTATCTTCGCAGAGGCACCTAACTGCTGTTCATTTCATAGGGAAATTTCTAAGGCTTAATGACTAAAGCTGTGATATGGATTGAATATATACCTAGTGCTATGCTGTCTTAAAATTAAGATGGAATCAGAAGTCACATTTAATTTATGTACAAATATATATAATTGTGTGGAATTATCTTTTCAAATGAAGAAAGAAAAATTTCTGAAAGTCATACAAAGGTTTGCATCTTTGGAGGTCCACCTAGGCAAGGCTCTCTGACATGTGGGGACACTGTCCACATCCCAGCAGAGGAACATCAAAGACCCCCCTACTGACAGGCAAAACGTCAAAAGTTGGGGGAAAAGAGATTTAATGAACTAGACTCTTTCCTTGTGGTTAAAATGGATGACAAAAAAGCAAAAACGAATTTGTAGGAATTATAAATCCCTACTGTATGTGTCTGTAAGGATATTACATTCCCTAGAGACACTTGTGAAAGAAGACATATTTTAAATTTATATCTCTTTAAGAAGAGAAGCACTTTCAACGTTGACACAGTATTGGATAAGGTGGTGGCATATATTTCTCTATTTACTAAATTTTAAACTAGCCTTCAGAAGAAATTTAAGAACAAGGCTCACCAAACCTGTGCATAGGATATTTTTTCTTCAAAATAAAAAAGTGTTAATATGCATGTGCCAGTCTTTGATTTTGTAAATACTATCCAAGATACCTTTTTAAAGGAAGAATATTGCCAGCCATAGGAAAGTGAAAACATACATACAAGCAGCTAATACAATTTAACTTAGAAGCAACATTCTTATTATTCTGTATTTCAGAAAACACATATTTAAAGAAAATATTGCATGAGTTACTTAAAAAAATATCCTCACACTACTGTTTTTTTTTTTTTTTTTTTTAAAAACCAAGATTAAGTGGAAATATCTGAGTTATATAAATTAACGTTTGGCACATTTAACGTACTTTAATATTATTCCAGGGGACTGTGATTTTTTGTTATTATTTGTAGAGAATGCTACTATTCCAAATAGTATCTTAGAAGAATTTGGCATATGCAAAATTCCTCCAAGCAATATATTCTCTATATACAGACAAAATGTACAAACACTTTATAATTCCTCCACAATTTTTTTCCATCCACATAAACCCCAACGAAAGAATATACTCCATTAAAGTTGTTTTTCCCCAAGTTTTGATATTTTCCAGTTAATAGGAATGTGCAAATTAATAGGTATTCAGAACACCTTTTCAAGAGACGGAACACTTAATATCGCTTAGTGCATATTAACAGCTCAGTTTTTATTTGTTGAAGGCAGGAATTAATAAAAAATTTATAAATCATGAATTCATGGACTTGAAAGTGGCCATAGAATTTATTCTGTTCAACCTTCTCCTGGAAGGCTGAAGAACCATCTCAGCATTCTGATAGCTTGCCATGAGCCTGAAAGTAGAAATAGAATCATTTCATCTTCTAGCTGAACAAAAAACAAAGCATGTTATTTCTTAACACAGTCATTTATTCTCTTAAATCTTCAGGTGTATCCTACTAAAAAACTAGGACCAACCCCCCCCCCCCAAAAAAAAAAAAAAAAACTACAACAAACCTTGGCACATAAGCATTCCTGATGGAGGAGAGAATGCTGCACGGCAATATAAAATCTATGTGCAGGTGGCATGCATGTGTGCACACTGCTTAAACTGAGAGTTTACACTCACAACAGTTGCAAACAAATGGTGTTTCTACAGTACCTGTGTTTGTAGAGGTAAAATGCAAACCCTGATAAAATTAGAGCAAAGAATGGAACCAGAATGGCAGCTGCCACAGAGCCACTGCTGGTGCCGTGGTAATGATGTGAAGAGTCTTGATCAGAGCTTAAGGGATCTGGAAGATAAAGAGGAATATTTAATTTGCAGTTACTGTACTATGTTTAAACAAGGAAATATTTATGATAACTTTTATAAATGGATATAAATTCTACAAGGAGCAGAAGGAGTTGCAGTTCCACAGGGAACCAACTAATATTCTTTTCTAAAGATTTTTTTACTCACCTTAATGACCAAGATAAAAAAATCTGACCATTTTTTAGTACTACTCCTATTAATAATTGTGAGAAAGGCAGAAGTGGTACTATAAATCCTGATTTTGTTTTTAGTTATAGATATTTGCATTTGCATAAAAACTAAATGAAAGCATTTACATGGTTTTTACTATATAAAGAGATCAATATTATTTGGTGTTTTCTCCTATCTTGAGGCACAGAGTCAGCAAAATATTAGTCATTGAAATTATGTAAATATTCCAGTTCTGTATATAAATGGTGTTATATTTTCCATATGTGAATATGTTGGTGTAATCTGCTTTTATTTTAGGTAGATTACAAAATTCATTGCAGAGTTTAGAAATACTCAAAAGAAAAATGCAGCCCAGTGTCATTACACAACTTTCTATGAGGACACAAAAGAATGCTAAAACGTGATTTCTGTCCATTAGGAAGGAAGGCAGATGTAAACATCTCAAACATTACAAAGTTGACAGATAGAACCATTTACTCTACAACTCAAGTCTATGAAGTGCCAAACATATTCATGGCATAGAGAGAAGCAAACATTGAAAATACAAATCAGCAAACACTGATTAAGTGACTTATGCCAAAGAAGGAAGTTAGTCCTTGAAGAGTTTACTTGTAACATATGATTTTGACATGTATTTGGCCTAACTGCATGGAGTCTCTTAAGGCACATGTGTAATAAATTACGATTGGAGTTATCTGAATACAGAAGCATTGTTGAGAAAAAGCTGATCTGGTTTTTAGAAATATATTTTCAGAATTTATGGAATGTTAAATTGAAAGAGAAGTCTATTTTACTTATTTTTATAAGCCAAAAAGGCAAAGAAATAATCAAATATTAAAATCTTTAAATTTCAGTTTATAGCAAAATTCTTGAATTTTACATAAATACTTTCAAATGCCACTTGCTTCAATAGATGTAGGATTATTACTGCCTATCTTACTTTATAATCAATGTTGCCTTTTGTAACATAACCATGTCTTTTTGAGATCCTTCCACATTAGCACATTTGAATCAGATTTAATTTTTCATTTCAGATGCCTTCACTTCCTACCACACAAAGGGAAAAATACCAGATACTTGTTCTATCTGAATGTGAGCATGATGGTGATGGGCATGTGAGTTGAGTTAAGTCAATTGGATGCTCCCACCCTGGACCCTGAATTTAGAGAGAGTGCAACACAGATCTTAAGATGGTCTAGAATTTATTCTAGTGGCTGTGGCAGTGCCAGCATCTTTAGGCAACATCATATGTCCCCTGGTGATGGCTCCAACCACAGCACGCAATGTCCCAGGGCAGCAGTGGCAGCAGTAACATCCAGTCACCAGGTGTGGTCCAACAGAAAGAGCCCTGCTACACTATTAAAATGGCACCAACTTTGTAGGTTTGATGTGAGAATTAAATGTGTTAATGCATCTCTACTACTTAGGGCATTGCCTGGTACATAGTAAGGGCTCATGAGGACCCATATTCACGAGAACATAAGTTCCATGAAGCCAGAGTGTTTTTTTGATTAGCTTTCCTCTTGAATCCCCAGTGCCTAGAACATATTAGGTGCTCAATATATATTTGTGAAGTTTAAAAAAAATTGTGCTGTTTATTGTAGTATTTCGGCACCCAAATATCTTTTGTTTTCCATTATGTTGCCATACCTAATTCTTCATGTTGCTATAATTCTATGAGTTTCTTTACCTCTTTCTAATGAATTTGTGCTGCACTTAACCTAATCACACTTATTTTTGGTTATATGCAGATAAAATTATATACTTTTGTCCAAAATACATATCGAAACCCCCAATAGATAAAAATTCTGAAAATCTACATGCCATGACTGACTAGAACAATAGTGATAGAGTTTGGATGTGTCATCCCCCCAACGCTTATGTCAAAATCTGATCTGCAATGTGGCAGCGTTGGGAGGGGTTTGGGTCATGGGGGGGGCAGATCCCTCATGAATAGATTAATACCCTCCTGGGGGGGTGGGTAGTGAGTAGTTCTTGCTCTGTAAGTTCCCACTAGAGCTGGTTGTTTAAAGGAGCCTGGCATCTCCCCTTTCTCTCTCCTGCTTCCTCTTGCCATGTGATCTGCTTGTACTCACCAGCTGCCTGCCGCTTTCTGCCATGAGTAGAAGCAGCCTGAGGCCCGTGCCAGATGCAGCTGCCCCAGAATCATAAAGCAAATAAACATCCTTTCTTTATAAATTACCCAGTGTAAGGTATTTTGCTATAGCAACAACAAAAAAGGACTAATACAAATAGAAACAATGATCTTTGTGAATTATATAACCATATATACTCTGAAATTATTATGCTATGTGGAGCTCCTAGTTAATTTCAGTTATTTGCCCTTGTTTTAATAATTTAAAGGGAAATCCAAGCACATGTAGTAAATAAAATGGTATAAAATTATACGAAAATAAATATAAAGGAAAATGAAAATAAAGGTTCACTTTTTGCCCTGTATACCAGTCTCCCTCTTTATGGTTAAAAGGGTTTATTTTTTTAGTGTTCTTCCAACATTGATTCTTTCTCTTTTCTTATTTGTATAAAAATGGGGAATACTATTAACATTTTTTGTATGTAGCTTTTTAATCTTAACCATATATTTTTTGGAGTTCTTTTATCGGCACATATGAATCAGATTTAATATTTTTAAGGTATGTAGTGTTCTACTGAATGGATATAACAGAATTTATTTTACCAGTCTACTGTTGAAGGACATTTAGGCTGTCCCTAGTCTTTTTTTATAATGTGGCAATAAAATCTTTTCTCTATATCTGCACATTAGTAGAGATCTGAATACAGGATAAATTCTGAGTAGTAGAAAGATTGCTTAAGAGAATTTAGGCTTATTGCCTAACCTTTTAGTGTTGCTATATCTTACTAATTGCTCTCCAAAGGGGTCGTCCAATTTCCCTGCAGCAATTATTTTATGAGGACCATTGCAAAACACTGGGATTGTCGTGTATCATCTACTGATGGCTACCCTCCCTCCATTTCTACCCCCACCCCCTCCCTTCTCTCCTACTCCCTCTTTTCTCCCATTGCCCAGTCTTCTTTATATTGTTATTATTGCTTCTACTCTGTTAAATCAAACTTAGTACTTAGTTATTTTAAAATTTACATTTACTTACTTAAGAATAAGGTTGAACATCTTTTCACATTTGGTGATCCAAGTTATCTCATTTTTTAAGGAGCATTATTGAAAGAACAATCCGTTCGCTTAGCATGCACACACAATTCAAGGTTATTTCAGTATATTCACAGGGTGGTGCAATCATCACCATGATCTAACTTGGAACACTGTTGCCCCCTAAAAGAATCCCAGTACCTCTTAGCAGTCATTTTTCCTCCTCCCCACCCCCACCTCCAGCTCTGGGCAATCACCAATCAACTTTCTGTTTCTATAAACCTGCCTTTTCTGGATATTCATATAAATGGGATCATACAATATGTGGTCTTTTGTGTCTGGCTTCTTTCAGTTAGCATGATGTTTTCAAGTGTAATCCACAATGTAGCATGTGTCAATACTTTATTCCTTTTTAATACTGACTAATATTCCACTGTATGAATAGGCCACATTTTGTTTACCATTCATGAGTTGATGGATATTTGGGTTGTTTCCACATTTGGGCTATTATAAGTAACGTTGCTGTAAGTACTCATGTACAAGTTTCTGTGTGAACATGTTTTCAATTCTCTCGGTTGTACATGGAGGATTGACATTGCTGGATCTTATGGTAAACTCAATGTTTAAGTCTTTGGTGAACTACCACACTGCTCTTTCCCCAGCTGCACCATTCTACATTTCACCACAATGTATGAGTGTTCTGACTTCTCCACAGACTTGCCCCCTCTTGTGATTTGACTTTTTGATCATAGCTATCCTAGTGGACGTAATACGATATCTCAGTGTGGTTTTGATTGGCATTTCCCTAATGGCCAATTATGTTCAACACCTTTTCCTGGGTTTATTCATCTGTATAATTTTGCAGAAATGTCTATTCAAATCATTTGCAAAATTTTTAGGTAGGCTATTTACCTCTGTATTTTTGAGCCATATAAGTTCTTTATATATTCTGGATATAAGGTATTTATCAAATACATGGTTTTCATGTATTTTTTCCCATTCCATGTGTGTTTGGTGTTGGGGGGGATTCACTTTCAATGGGGAGACCAATTTGCTCTTGAGTTTCTTATACAAGTTTTTTGCATTAAACTTGTCCTTCGTGTTAACTTGATTTCAGTATCCACTTAATGATAACACTTTTTTTTTTGGTTTATCTAATGACTGGAGACAATTAGGAGGTTGTTTATTTTTATCCATAAAAATACATTTTAGCCATCATGCTTTAGTGAATGATTGTTGTTGAAGCATTACTTAAAAATAAACTTTTCTAATTAGTTGAATGGGAGACTCACTTAGGATTCAAATTATTTTGTGAATCAAATGGCTTTTCCTGACAATAAGCTCATCATCACATGAGAATAAAGATTACTTGCTAAAGCAAGCTGTTGTTTTGTTAGATTAAAAAGGAATGGAGTAATGCAAAGAAAATATGTGATAGCAAAGTGATACTTCAGGTCAGGTTCCCTGGATGAGTAAACTCAAGACATCTACACATCATCTTGTACAGCTCACTGGGGTGTCCTTAAACAAAATTACTAGAGCATGTGATAGACAGAGAAAGGAGGACAAAGAGCTACAGGGTTTGGCTTAGAGCAAGGGAAGAAAAGAACAACTTTACCCATCATTAGTGTTGGCCTAATACGTTTATTCTACTTCATTACCTCACAACAATATAACCCAATTTAAAATATTATCTCAGCGAATGCTGACATTATACTTTAAAGCTCTTCTATTTAACAGCACTAAGTTTGCAAGGGTGGAAGTAGAGTATTTTATGATTGCTTATTCTTTTTCAATCAAGTTCTTTTTCTAAGTATTTTAAGGTACATGTTGGCATACATTTCTGTAATTACTCAGGATCTTGATATAAGTCTTACAAAGTAAGTTTATTAGTGATAACCTGTAGAGTATACATAAAGCAAATGTATTTCACAGGGCCTGGTTTTCCAAAGCTTTGCAGTTTCAAATATTAACCTTGCAAAAGACAGGAAATTTTCCCCAGGCTATAGTCTCTGTTGTAAGATAAAGAATTGTAACACAGCAAGGTTGCTGTCTCAAAGACAGACAGGTTACTGATTGATACGTAAAGATACTGGGAAATTGCTGTAAGAAGACAATGTTTGCTAAGATCAAGCTTTTGTTGGTGGATTGACTTAACTTCTTACAAATTGCATTATGGAATATCGCCTTGCTTGTTTTACTGAATGTTACCAGCATCTATTGTTAAACTTGTTAAACTATACTTGGGAAAAACCCCACCTATGTTCTCTTCCTGTAACTTCCTGGTCTGGAGAATAAATGTGGGAAGAGAACCCCAATTTGGGGTTAATTTCCCAAATGGAAGGAATGCCTCTCTCTTGAGGGTTCTGGGAGATTAACCCCTTTTGGGGCTTCTCACTGATCAGAAGAGATGGGCTTTGAGTAATCCTTTGTGGCTCTGTCACCCAGGGAAAGGGGGGGGACAAATCCGTGGGAGGCAAAGCAACCACTGGGGTGTCCTTAAACAAAATTACTAGAGCGCGTGATACAGAGAGAAAGGAGGACAAAGAACTACAGGGTTTGGCTTAGAGCAAGGAAAAAAAAAAAAAGAAGAACTTTACCCATCATTAGTGTTGGTCTAGTACATTTATTCTACTTCATTACCTCACAACAATATAACCCAATTTAAAATATTATCTCAGCCATTGCTGACATTATAATTTAAAGCTCTTCTATTTAAGATTATTAAGTTTGGAAGGGTGCAAGTAGAGTATTTTATGATTAGTTATTCTTTTCAATCAAGTTTTTTTTCTAAGTATTTTAATATACAGGTTGGCATACATTTTTGTAATTACTCAGGATCTTGATATAAGTCTTATGAAGTAAGTTTATTAGTGATAACCACCATAAAATTTTACACTCATGTTCCTTTGGAAGTTAGTTCTGTTATCGAGCATATATGGTAATATTCTCTTTATAAAATTAATATGTTAATAGCATTCTACAAGCAAAGTATAGACTAGTTTATACTATTCAGGAGAAATATGGTGCTAATCTCATCACAAGATTGCACTTTCTCTTCAGTGTTGGTAGCAACAAGTACCATGACTTCTGTGTGCCAAAACCTTTAGCATGCACAAAGCAATCTCTTACACTGTCTCTGCACCTCCTAACAACCCTGGAAACTTCTGTACTGGGTTTTCAGATGAAGAAATGTGCTCAAGAATATTGTAACTCATTCTAGATTACAAAAATAGCAAACAGATGAGGTAAGATTCAAATCTAATAACTGTTTCCACATATTTTCCTTCTTTAATTACTAAGGTAAAAATCAAATAGTAAAAAATAAATATACAAAGGAGGAAGAAGGACCTATCGGTCTATCCACTTAGAGTAAACTTTTTATCACACATAAGTTATGAACATTTTTCCACGTCAATATACAGTCCTCATTTCTTTAATGAAATACACTGAATAAAACTATTTCCTATTAAATATAATTCATTGCATAAGAATTTGGATTGAAATAATTCCTTTATGATGGGGTATAACATGTATGGGTTATTTCTAACTTCAACTATTAAAAACAGTCCTGCTTTGGACATACTTGAATATGCAAAGGACAATTTTTACACGTCTGATTAAAATTTCTAGAAAGAATTGTTGTATGAAAGATACCACCAAACTGTACATACCTCCTCAACATCCACCAAAACCAAACACCTATTTCTACTGTCAAGCCAAAACTAATATTTTAAAAAACTTGCAATTCTGATAACTAAAAATTATCCATCTTTGTTGGTACATATACATACATTTTTGAAGATATATTAATTGGTTTGTTGGCCACTTTTAATTACTCTTACTTGTATTTTTTTTTTTCCTTTTTGTCTTTTTTCGCGACCGGCAACGGATCACAACCCTCAGTGTCGCGCCCGTACCGGACCAGGACCAGCAACGGGATCGCAAACCTCGGTGCTGTGCCCGCACCTCGCTCAGCCAGTGAGCGGGAACCGGTCTGTATGTGGGATCCGAACCCTCGGCGGGAGCGCCACCATGCTCCCAAGCGGTGCACCGTAGCAGTGCGCCACCGGGCCGGCCCTTACTTGTATTTTTTTTAACTTTAGTTTTCTCATGATAATATAGTTTGCTCATTCTTCGAGTTTCATCTTTATCATCCCCCCTTATTTTTTAATATCTTGATATAGTAAGAATGTTGATTCCACATCTGGCATATTCATTGCATTACTTCCAGCTTTGTGTTTCTCTATTTTGCTATTCAAAAGATTCTTTAAAATTTACTTGTAAGATACATTAATCACTCCCTTTATTCTCCTTTTTGTTTCTTTCAGAGTCACGTCCTTTTCATTCTTAGCATAGTCATTCTAAGGCCAAACTGATATTTGCTTTAAAAAATATCATAGCACAGTTTACCTTGCCTTTCTAGCTTGAATTTTCCAAAGTCTTTTCCATGTATGTCACCTTGAAAAGTAAATCCTCCTCTTTCCAGTCCTGATGATACCTGATATGTAGGAAAAGGAAGAAAAAAACATATAAAAAAAATCAATAGTAATACCTCTTCCTTTATCATAATATACCTTTTATATCTCAGACTTGGATATTACAGAGTAAATCTTTTTTTCCCCCTCCTTTTAGTGACACATTTATAGTTAAAAATTGCGAGTTAATACAAAGGTGAGCTTCAATTAACTTAAATAAATGCTCACTATTTGATTTCTAAAATGGTAGTAAATTTTACAACATATTCATATATAAACTACCCATCTTAAAAGGGAACAAACATGAGTTAATTAATAATGTACACTACGTAAAACTTGCTTTATGGCACAGCGGTTGGCTGGTGGGTACCACGTGAGCCTGTACACCATTAAGTCAGAGAGTTGTTATACAAACAAATGGTTAACTTGAAAAAGAGAATATTAATGGGAACAACTTAAAGCTCTCTGTATATCCAAGGATTACTTTTCAGAATGTTCAGAATGGTTGCCAAATGGTCTTGGAAAATTTTAGGTTGCACCACTCTTAGGGAGAAATGTGGTTTTAACAGCACAGAACCTGGATTTAAGGTCTTGTTTTGTTTTCAACAGAAAGAATCTCTTCAGTCTAGGTCAATTTATTTCTCCAGTAAATTTCAGAGAATTGGTTTCTTCTGTTCTAAAATGAAGGGGTAAAATGGCCATGCTTTCAAGAAGACAGACTGCTGAGTTTTCAAAGAGCAGACACAACAACCTGCCATCCAGAAATCTTCACCTGTGGGCAAAGAAATGTTTAGAAAACCTGTACTTTGTTAAAAAACCACATGCAAGTACTTACATAACCATCTAGTCCCCAGTTGTCATTCTCAAACTTGCTTACAAAAATGTCCACTGGACCTTTCATTTGAAAAGCTTTCAGAAGTAAGTGGGCCTCCTCCTTCTTGTAAACTCCTGCAAAAAAATCAGTCCATTAGTCTTATGTTGTAGGAATTCACAAGAGTTAATAATTCAGGCATTTAATCCATTTGATTTGGAAAATGGTACAGAGATGATAATATCATAGATAACAGAAAATCCAAACAGGCAATTTATTTTTATTTTTATATTTTAGCTTCAGTGTTTGTTTTTTGTTTGCTTTTTACTGAAAATTACTTATTAAAGTCCCTGTCTATCTTAATTGGGTATAGTATATGTCACTAAATTCAATATCTTTCTTCCACAGAAAAAAAGGAAAGTGACATGTATTTAATTCTGCTAATTAAAAAGTCCAGCATTTTCAAATTTGTATTTTATTCACTTCTGAGAACAGGAGTATGTAGGAAAAAAACAGACCAAAATCATAACTCAAAATACAGCTAATTTTATAAGTGATGTGCACCTACTCATACAAAATGAACAGCCCAGCGAGCACAGTGTGAAGGACAGACTCATGCAGCCCACAGACTGGGCACAGCATGACTCAACAGCACACCACACGTGTCCCTACTCTTGATACAGGTGGGTGGGTAATGGGGTTGCCCAGAGAGGACATGGTGAGACATGTTGGGGCATGTGCTGTATGTGATGTAGCTATGATTAGTTCTCTACCCAACTGAGGAAGTAAATAAGCAAGTGAAGGAACAAACAAACAAATAAATACTGAACCAATAACACTGAACCCATAATGACCCATGTGCAGAGAAGACACATGGCTCAGGGGGCAATTATGAGGATAGTTTCAGAGAAAGTACAGCAGTGAATTCCCACTAACTCAGATCAGAGAAACAGAATCCTAATGTGTCAGGAACAGTTTCCACGGCAGAGCACTCAGGACAGCAGGGAACCCAATGCTCAACCCACAAGAAGGAGCAGCTACAGGCTTTAGTTTGGGCTGGTGCCCATTCCTACCACCAACATCTCTATGTTCCTTTGCAACCCATTTAACCTCTAAAGCTCAGAACCCCAGTTCTACAAGCTGTAGGTAGAGATAACAAAATCTGTCTTTATGAGATATTTTGCGTGGTTAAACAGCAGCAGTCAAGAGACTATTAGGGTCCTAGATGGCACTACATAAGTGTTCATTTCCCTTCCTCCTCTCCTCGTCTCAAGTCAGAAGTCACACCGTCAGGAAGTCTGTATATCTCCTGTGACTCAGCTGGAACAACTCTTGACACAAGCACTTTCCCAGGTCTAGACCACAGATTTCCCTACACCAATTTATGGAGATTAGCCATGTCAAAACTCCATTGAAGCATTTTCTTTGTGGAAACAAAATTCACACCCCTGATTCTGTGAAGAGAAATGTTATCCAATCCACTTGGGTGAGATTAAGGAATTTACATATTTTTTAATTTCCTTAATTTATTCTGACACGTGACTAGATTTAAGTACCTGCTCTAAATCATTTCTACATTCACAAGTGCCAGGTAGAGAACTGTGGGGGCCTGACACCATGAGTTCATAAATAGATTCCTATTAAACATCTATGAGTAGGAAGGATTTTGCTTTTCCCAATCCAGGGCATGTGCACTATTTTCAGGTGTGTTTCATCTAAGGAAGCAAGAACAAGGGATGGGAGGGAAGGTGGAAACAACTTGACCTGCTGTCATACTGTCTAAAGATTAATCACTGGGTTGTCTATTGATTACAGAGACAGTATTTGACATTTTGGGGGCCCTTGGCATTCAGAAACAGGCAAGAGCCTTGTGGATAATTCAGGGAGAATTGCAAGCCTTTAAAAGAAGTTAGTCTAGGGCGAAATAATACATGGTTATGAGAAGTGGGGTAATTAAAAAAATTACTCTAGATTTAGGCTTGAAGGTGGTTCTGTGCTTATTGGTTAAGAGTGTGGGCTCAAGATTCTCATTACTAAATGCAAATCTGATTCTGACAATTACTGACCATATCACCTTAGAAAAGCTACTTAACTTTCCTGGGTCTCTCTCTCTCTTTTTCCTTTTAAATCAGTTTTTAAAAATGTATTCAGTAAGAGTTCTTACATCATAAGATTAATCTAAGAGTGAAAAAGATATTACATATAAAAAATAGTATCTGGCATAGGAATCAGAGCTGTTATTTTATTAACTGTGGGATGGCAAAAACAGCCCATGAGGAGCATGAGTTAGGAAAAAGGATATCAAAAGAATAAAGTTTGGAGACATGCATACTGGATATAAATCTTAGATTCACTTTTCTGCACTGATTTTGTAATCTTTAAAATTAAAAAATAATACCACCTACCATGGTTACTGAGAGGCTCCTAATGAGATGTAGTATATACAAAGCCAACATGATGTGAATAAGTACTTAATAAAAGTTACATCCCTCCTCTCTGATAATATCATGGCTTTTCTTCTGCTCACATCATGCATTTAGGGAAATACTTTGGGATCTACCTGTCAATTTCAGCTCCACTTGAGAGGCTTCAGTGAAGGTTGCGTTCACCTTACTGCTTGTTGCATTGAACCAGTCAACGGTTAGAGTTGCAGGTTGTCTTTTCCCTAAATACTCATAATATCCTTTCCACACTGAATTGATGAAGAATACATCTGAAGGAACTGTGGGAAGAGGGGAAAACAGACAAATGTTAGCACACACACACAAACATCAAACTTAAGACTTTTTAAACATAGGCATAATTCTGTTCAGTGAGTGAGAGATCACAGATGATGACAGTGATAAAGACAAGTATAACCCAGTGCACTGTTCTTTCATAGCATGTGGAAAAGTCAAAAGTAGAAGGATAACTGTGGTTTGCAAGTAGACATTTGTCACTTTGTTGGAAAAGTATTTTATAAGCTAAAGTATAAGTACTTTAACAGACTTGCCAAGGCAAGTGGGTATGGTGAATTGGTATTACTAATGTTAGGTTAGCAAGAAATGTGTTAAGCTGACTCATGAAATGGCTGCTGATATTTCACTAATATCCAAGTCTACTCTGAAAGACTTAGAAGGCTCAGAAGAACTGTCACATATCATCTGTGTCAGAAATTTCCTGCCCTCAAAAAGCTTGCATTTCCCAGCACCACTTTGGATACATGCTGCTTCTGAAGACAAAGGCGCTTCATTTCTTGAAGTTGTCATTTTGTAAGTAGAACAGATTTCTCTGTCATTCATGCTTTTCTACTCTACTTTAATCTCCGTGTATAAAATTTTCCAATATTATTGAGAAAGATGAATGAATTCAATCATCTCAAATGTTCCTTTTATGTCTTTAAATTCAGAAATAAAAGGCATAAATTCTTTTAAGGCATACAATTCATCTAGGACAGGAATACTTGCAAAGATTATTGAGATAATTTCGCCTGTTTTCAGTTTATGAAAAAACTAAACTTATTTTTCACATCTCTGCTAAGAAACGTATATAAAATGCTGCCATTTTCACGTAAAATGAATTGTATTACAATGTATAAATCTACATCAATGATTCCACTAAGTTTCTCTTTGCTTTTTGCCTCATGATATTTCTAAATTGTTTAATTAGACAAAATTCACTATAAGTAGAATTGGTCAAAACACATTATTTGTATTGCTAGGTAGAAATAAAGATGAATTTTCCCCTAACTCTGTATATTTTTAAATCCACATATAGTCACAAATGATGAAGGCACAAGTATATTGTGCCCGTGTTCATGTTTCTCTTCACAATCCCAATGGCCATTCCCATCTTCCTAGACAGGCTAAACCTACAAAAACACAGCCTAGCAGCAGAAAGGTTAAAGAAGGACAGAATGGAATAGCTTCCTATGGCCTTGAGTAGACCCAATTTCCTAATATTAAAAGCAATGACAATAATAATAAAATAAGTTAAAAGTAGACACATCCACACAAGTATCTAAACATTTGCTTATAAATAACTGACATTAAACACACCTACTCATCCATCAGCAGCACTGCAGAGACACCAGTTTTAATCTGTAACCCCAAATTTACCTTATTTTCCTTTACTAAAATTAACAGCCTTTAAAACAGCATCACGATTGTTTTCCCTAACTCAACTGAAGACATGAATGCATTTGTTCAAGACATTCACTTAAGTTACTCTTGTTGGTGCATCACAGTAATGTGTTATGCCTAAGTAGAGTAAGGGATCAACAGTGTCTTAGAAGTGGCTTCTCTGTATTCAAATCTGGCCATCAGTCCTGTGGTAGAAATCATCTTTTTTTGGTCCTTGTCATTTGACTGTGCAGTAGTAGTGTGCAGAATATTGCAACAACCGAATAGCTGAATGTGTTAGAATGTACTACCTTGAAAAAGAACCATATTTAATTAGTGCTTCCTTTCAGAAAGAATGAGAAAAGGTATATTGATGATAACAATTGCACCTACAAAAAGAGTACATAGTATATATCTTGTGTTTCAATATCTTAAACACAAAACAAGCAAATAAAATCATAGAACAAACACACAGCAACAAAAACAGGGTGTGTTTCCTTCCATTGAAGAAAGTCCCAGAGTATTGACTTCTGTATTTGATTTGTAAGAAGTACTTTAATAAAATAGTCCGGTATGATAAAAAGTATTTTTTATTCTTTGTTGTATAGATTGAAGAAATTTCTTAAATTATAATGGAACATTTTCCTTCATCTAAGAATTAAATATGTAACACAGCATTCTGACAAATACTCTTTCTGTTTTTTATTCTAAATTGAGCTTTATGTCCAAGAAACCAGTGTTAAAACCTGAATAAGGAAAATACTAATCAAATGACCTTATATATTCATAAAGGTTTTCTATTTCTGGTAAAAACAAAACAAAAACAAACAAAAAAACCCAGCTTGTTTTAAAATAATTCGGGACACATTTTGCTACTTAAACACTATCTAAATTTATAACACAGATATAATATGCCACATGATGTCAAGTAATGAAAACCTTCCCTAAGAAACAGAACTTCATCTTTCCAACTTGCTGTATAATGCATTTAGCAAGGCACCACATACCACAAAAAGCTATAATCAACAATTTAGAAGGCAGAAGATGCCTGAATTATGGTGATACTTGGAAAAAATACTGGGGCTCCACATTTGAACTGTTCAAATTAACAACTTATGTTCTCAAAATGCCTCCTTTACGTTAGCTTCCTCATTTGGAGGAAAGAATTGCCACCCTCTTTATAAGGCTCTCCATTATATCACATTGTATTAACGATGTTTTATGTCCATTTCTGCCTACAAAACACCTAAGGCACCTTTTAATGAAACGGTGAGAGATAACACCAAAGGTTTTCTTTTTAAGTAAAGTAATGTAATTCCATTAACAAACCACTGTTGTGAAAGAAATAGAAATCTGCATGGACCTGGTGTTTTAAATAATTGAAACATTAACTTTGTCATGGACTAATGGATTCAGAAATTTAAATGTTAAAAATTGTTTCATTGTACAGAGTATAGTAGAGAACAAATCACTTTATTTGATTGAAATCTGTAACTGGTCTGGTATACAAACCTGGAGTTTTAGTAACTGTTTCATTAACTTCTCTCACTCCTTTACCTACAAGTAAAAAGACAAATTATCATTTTCAAATACATTTATTTTCGAATAAGGCTGAAAAAATGTCAAATTGAAGCAATTTTCCTTTCTCTAGATTTTTAAAACGTACAAAATATGAATATCTTATACATATACATTTTAAACCCATGTATTCCCAGCAGAATATGATCTGTCATTGTGGGAAAACTGAATTTAATGGTGAAAACTAATGTATATTTATCTAACATGTATATTTCCATTTAAGGTGCTACAACAGAGAGCCTGGCAAAGGAGGGTGGCTTATATCAATTTTCTCAAATTCTATTTGGGATATACTGCCCCAAATTAAAAAATAATATCCAAAATAAATAAGATTTTATAATCACTCTTAATTTTAGTCTCCCACATAAATCAATGAATTTATAAGTTAATATTAGGGAAAATCAAATTACTTATCTTGCAGAGTGTTTAATTTGGTCTATCAAGTTAGAATTAACTCACAATCTCTTAGCTTTTATAGTTCTATATCAAATCACAAATTACCCTTTTTTTAAGTCTGTATTTTATTTCTGACAGCGAAGGCAGGAGACACATAAGTTTCTTAAGGCTCCAGGAAATGAAAACTAAAGTTACTGACTTCATCACACTCCATAATTTTTGTTTAAGCTGTTCAATGCTAGATGCATATACAATGGTACTTCAAAAACTTCATGGAAAAATAGAATTAAAAGATAATATGCATCTTTCCATGAACTTTTGAAGACCCCCTCCAATAATCCATGTTTGGTGAGAACCTGAAAGTTTCACTTTCATCAAATCTGACTCAGAGTTAGTGCTTTCATTTATAAACATACAAATTTGAAAATAATTAATACATTATTTCCATTTTAATTTACTTTGCAATTTTAAAAAGTAGAACCGATGTCAAGAACAAATAAACATATTCCACCATCAAACAACTTGTGGTTTTAAAAATAACACAGAGTTTAATTTATATATTCTCCGATGTTTGGTGTCATTTATCCATTTTCATCTTTAAGAAATACATTTTCTGGAAATATATTGTATATTATTTTCCTTTTAACTCAGAATGCTTTTCTTCAACCAAATGGCTTTTCTCTTTGGCTTAAAATGTAATCAGCAACTAATGAAATCTATACAAGTGGTCTTCAAAAACCTCATAGAAAGATTGGATTGGCAATTCTATTTTTCCACCAACTTTTTGAACTACTCTCTTGTATCCACTTAGCTATACTGTCATTGTATCAAACACTTACTATATACCCACATTCATACACACACATACACACACACACACAGCTCACACACATTAAGCACAATTTAAGCAGGGCGATGACACCACTTCCATAATGTTATTTACTTATGGATCTTAAACCTGGAAACTAGCCTGATAGGCAGTGGATACTTTTCCTTGATCTTTAGGAATGTATTTTTTCTCCTTGATCAGTGACTTACTTTTACAAACAGGTGACTTCCCTGTCCATTTCATATCTGCTTTACATGTCCTGTGCTCAGATCCACCTGCAAGGAAGAATCCTGGATGGCAGGTGTACACTAAGGTGTAGCCAAAAGTAGGAAGATCGATCGCCCTCACATCGGCATGTGCTGGGGTTTCTGGTTGTCTGCAGGCATGAGCTGAAACAGTATTTATTCCATTAGGAAACACTGAAACTGTTCATTTTAAAGTTAGCATGTGTCTCAAAACATAAATAGAGCAAAAGAATTCAGAAATGGATATATAGTGTGTGTGTGTATGTAGAGATTGAGTAGATATCACAGCTTTGAAATAAGCAGAATACTTCTGATATACAGTAACGTAATATGTTAAATATCCTTTAAAGACCAGTCTTACAGACAAACACATTCAGACTGGCACATATTCAGAAACATGCCTTGATTTTTGTCTGGTGGCAACTAGCAAAATTAATACACAATTAAATGAATAATTAACTTTGGTAAAATTTCAACGTGCATTTAGACACTTACTTAAAATATTATAGATTCTTATTTTCTTTAAAAATGTAATTTAGGAATAAATGAGATTGTAATGTTTGTTCTATATCTCAAATAACTCCATTCTTTATAAAGCCTGCATATACGAGAGTACTTCAAAAAATTAATGGAAAGATTTGTGTTATCATTTAATTCTATTTTTCCACCAACTTTTTGAAGTACCACATATGTCTTAACTAAGGGACTTGGCAGATTATTACATAACAATCTTACAATTTTAAAATTGTGAATGCCGTTATTTTAAGTATTATTGATATTTCACACTTTAGCAAGCTTTAAACTTTCAACATAGTGAAGACCTAATATTAGCACGTTCCATTGTACATATAAATATACACATATGCATATGCATACACACATATGTCTGTGTGTGTGAATACATAAATATGTATATGTATATAGAATCCACATATAATGGAAGTAGTGATTTGGAGTAGAGATTATAGCTTTGAAATAAACGCACATCTGATAATATGGATAAATGCACAAAAAATCACGTATTATATACTATTAAAATAATTTTCCTAACACTCTGGTGATGTTTTTATGTTTAACATAGTAAGAGTAAGACACTCTATTTCTCTAAATTCATAGCGGTTGAAATGAATGATTATTTACTAATCATTCATACAACACTTTTCTCTAGCTCATATAATTGTCACAAAGTAAACTTTGATCCTTAAGTAACTATTTGAATGATTAATTCATATATACTTCACATACATAGCAAGAACAACATTTTAAACATTTCTACTTATACTCTGACATATTACATGATCCAGTTCACCCCCTTTTCAATATCTGATGCAAACATACTAGAAGAATAATAGCATGCACAAATAAGTTTTTCCTCCAGAAATGTTAAGTATAATGCTATTCACTTATCTTTGGTTTCAAGCAGTCTCTCAGACTTCAGTGTGCTACAGTATCAACTGGAGGCTTGTTAAACTACAAACTGCTGACCTCCTTCCCTCCTCCCACCCTCTCTCTCCAGTTTCTCATTCAGCAGGTCTGGGATTGGGCTTGAGAACTGGCACTGGTACCAACACCAAGGCAATGCTGATGCTGCTGGTTCCAGAGAGCCAGACTTTGAGAAATGCTCAAAGTTTAGGATAAGAGAAATAAAAACACACAAACAGAAGCAGTTCCTCCTTATTTTCCTTGAAGGTAAGCACTTCCCAGACATTCAGCAATAAATTGGTTACTAGTCATGGTGTGGAAGAACTACACTTACGTATACATTCAGTCTGTATCCCGCTCCATGTTAAATTTGCAAGGCAAGTCCGAGTCGTAGAACCTTGAACGTGGTAACCTTTTCTGCACCTGAAAAAAACTGTGCTTCCAACCTAGAGAGGAAATCCAATATCAGCTTCAGAGGCAAAACTAACTTACTGAATATAAACTTGGAATGCTTGAGAACACTTGCCAAGGTAAAAAAGTATACCAGTAATTTTCTACTTTATTGTCATTATTGTTTGAATTAACATGTACATGTTAACCACATGTTAAAGTATTACACACAATATAGATTGCTCAATGAATGATGTAAGAGCTTAGATATAGTGAATTGTGAAAATTTAGGAGGCTGTTCATTTTTTCTCTTTAATATTATTGTTCTGTGAAAATTTAGGAGGCTGTTCATTTTTTCTCTTTAATATTACTGTTCTCGGGCCGGCCCGTGGCTCACTCGGGAGAGTGTGGTACTGATCACACCAAGGCCACGGGTTCGGATCCCATATAGGGATGGCCAGTTGCTCACTGGGTGAGCGTGGTGCTGACAACACCAAGTCAAGGGTTAAGATCCCCTTACCGGTCATCTTTTTAAAAATATATATATATATATTATTGTTCTCTCTTTAGTTTGTAATAACTATTATTTCCTCTTCTATTATTTTTTCTGCTATTCACGTTTTAAACAATTGGTGTTTATTAGAAAATTTTCTGCTGCTCACATTTTAAACAATTGTTGTTCATTAGAAAATTACTTTTGTTAACATTCCTGGAAGACCCAATCAAAACTTAATCTATTCTTCTGGTGCTTCAAAATATATGAGCTACTTACTGTTTTCTGAATGTCTGACGTATCTCCCCCACTGGATCGTCACCAAGCTAATGCCCACTGAATTCTCAATACTTTGCTTAGACTTCACTGCCTCTGCATGCTCTTTCCTAATCTCCCAAGAATGAACGGCACCCTGCTCTAATGCATCCCACCAGCATCAAGTGTCACTGCGTTACTCCCCATGATGGACTGAAATTGCCTCTATATTTAGCTACCTATTTTCTTCACTTAACTGGAAGTGCCTTGAAGGGGAGATTCCCAGTGATCCCTAAGGGTTTTTTTTTTTTTTTGTCAAGAGAATGAGTGATGGTCGTGTGTTGAGAGGCTCCAAAGACCATCCGTGATCATTTATATCTGGAGCAGGAGACTGGCAAGGTGGATAGAAAAAAAGCAACACAGCGAAATAGCTGCCATGAGTGAAAAGCTGCCTTGTGGGAGCCAAGTTGTTTCCTAAAGTTTCACTTATGAGGACACTTAAAAGTACCAAGTAAGGGCCCAAAGATTTGAATACCCTTCTTGATACTTGCTCTGAGAATTTAAACCAGTTACTTAATTTCCCTGTGTCTTCTCATAAGGGTTGGCTCGTACCTCTCTCACTGGGATTTTGGGAAGGAAAATGATAAGGAAAAGGTGAGGAAACTGTTGGTACTGAATAGTGATAAAGGATATGGGGGAAAAAAGCTTCTTAGCACTTGATAAAGTGGAAGTAGGAATTTATGAAGAAAAACATCCAAACTTATCTAAAGTTCAAATCAATCAATAAATTGATATTCAGTGATGGGAAAAGGATGGCTCCCATCAAACCTCCTGGTAAGCCTGTCAGTGGCTCCAGTCAGAACATCATTTACCAGCAGAAAGATAATGGAGATCCTTTATCATTCACTGCCACAGAGTGAATATTGTGTCCTTCTCAATAAAACATTTTTATCAGGATGTACCAACCCACTCTAAATTTTTTATTATACACTAACCTGGAGCTTTTGGATTTATGGGATATGCCTGTCTGGAGTATGGGAACTATTCACTTAAATTGCTCAATTAACATAGTATAAGATAGGGATGTTCCAAAACTGAAATGGTTCACTTTGTATAAGTAATATCTCAGCATACAGTGCTAAAGAAAACAGACAAACATTTCATCTGTTACATTCAAAACCAAGATGTGTTCTAATGAGGAGAACAGAAAAAAAAAAATCACATTTTGGAAGAGCTGCATCTCATCTCCATCATTTCCTTAAAAGATGGTGGCCACGTCTTTTAAATTAAAAGTAAATCTTGTTGGGCACAATCTATTACATGTGTTAATGTAACTTTATTTTGTCATAAGGAGGGTGAGGAATTTATCCCACCCTAGTGTCTTGTGATAGGTCGTAGGAATATGTTGGTAAACACAGTCACCATACACTTCTACTTACTCTTAAGTTGTGCACAGGCAAGTTGATAATTTTTAAAAGCAGCGGTGATCAGTGGTGATTAAGCTTTTCTTGTTCATAGTGAATTAGTGAGAGCAATACCCACATATAGTATTTTCCAATATTCCTAGATATTTGGGATTACATATTTATAGGCCAGAAAGCATTCACCTGAAGTTTAAGGCCATATTTGGAACCTAATATAGAATTTGCTAGATTTAACCTATTGGCTAACTGTAAGAATTTCCTTTGTGGAATGTAAGAGAACTATTAGGAAATAGTCAATGTGTGTTGGAGACATTAAAATAGGAATATTTTAGTGTTCAAGAGAGATGGGGGTAGTGGCTTAGGAAAATGTTGTTTTATTTTAAATTGATGGGATCCCTAACTTGAAAGTAGTACACATATTTTACTTTGGTTTTCACAGTCATATAATCAGAGAGCCATGAAGTTACTTGATTAGTTAAGATGGTTAAAACATTTTATTTCAAGCTTCATCACCTTCCAGTTTTAGGTGTTTCTCTAATATCAACTGAAGTGTTAATATACATTTTGTTAAAAGTCAAATGAACATTCCAAAGCAATATTCAGTATGCTAATCATTCACAGAGCTTTAAGAGGTCATATGGAGAACAGACATCACAAGTAAACTTAGACTAAGATCCTTGAATATATTTTCCTTTTCTGTTTTTGTCTCTAACACTTAATATTATTTGTCATATCAAGTCCCTAAATGGAGTCTGTCTTGTGTAACTATTCAGTGACAGGCCACCCTGATTTGAGAATTGCCATGTGCATTCGGCAGACAAAAAACACAGAATTATGCATGTTTTCAAATAGATATAAATATAGCAATTGTCACTGTAGTAATAAAGATATATACAGTTATCCTGATTTCAACAGTTGTTAAAAATACGTGCAGAAATCCTCTTTGAATGAGTTTTACGTAGGCAAATATAACATGAATACGATATGGTATATAATAATGTGCATGTGTGTTAAAGTTTAAGTATCAATTACATTTTATATTTCTAGAAACTCATAGTAAAATAAACATGGAATACCTCATATCCTCTAGAGCTATTCTGTATTCCAAAGTGTGGAGTACCAGGGTCTGAGCAGGTGTTATGAGCAGGATCTGGAATTCACAATTAAAAAAAAAAAAACGGTCACCGGTCATAGTTATTATAGGAATTCTAACATTTATGTTTATATTTATATCAAATGATAGTAAATATTTCTATTATTATAAAAATGCATTAATAAAATTATTTCTAACACTGTTTACTTTTAAGGAGATATTCAATTTCTTAAAAAATAATCTAGAGTATAAATCATGAATTTGTTACTTCAGGTTTGCAGAACACCCACTCCTCTGTTGAGTAAATCTTGGTGAACAAAATTTACCCAACAATAAAACTTGAGTCTACAGCTATAAAACGACAGCTAGGCTATCTGTCTGGCGTTGGCTGTTTCAGAGAACGGTAATACTACATCTCAGTGAAGATGGCTTCCCTGCAAACAACGCAGCTGTCGGTTGAGATGGACAGGGGATGGGGACATTGAGGGAAGAGAATGAAGTCTGGGAGCCATTGTAGCAGACTTCTGCTGACTTAAACTCCAAAGTTAGTTTCTACAATTTAAAAGAGGCTGCACGTCAGTTTAGCCAATTAGTGCTTACTTAAAGAATATTACCTTGCACAGGAAACATTATGTAACCACAATAATTCAATTTTGAAATAAAATCTCCTCATCCCCAAACGTCCTTGGGCTATATTATAATTATTACCAATGCAGGTAGGTTGTATACCACTCCACATGCCGTCAGCTTGGCAGATTCTTCTTGAAGATCCCACTAGTATAAAAGGAGATTTGCACTGGAAGAAGACTTCAGATTTATAGGTGAAACTTTTCCCACTAAGTCGCCCATCAGCAGGGATACCAGGGTCTCCACAGAACACAGCTACAGAAAACAACCAGGAAGAAGTCAGCTTTAAGTGTCCCTGGATCAGGTTAAACTATGAACTTGTTTAACAAGTTTCTGTTAAATTTTAAGTTTAACTATTAAACCAATAAATGACTAAAATTATCTGCCCTTGGGCAATGTGGTCTCAAGTTTGAGTTTGTGCACACTCTAACGTGGCTGTAATTATACCTCACCCTGTCCTTCCCATTGTAACCTTAGGCTAAGCCCAGATTACCAACGCTGTTGTGCCTGTGGTCAGCATGGCGTGTTGCTGCAGAACTTACGCAGGCACTGGGGAACTTCTCCCTTCCACACCCCATGCCCTTCGCAGGAGAGGATGGCCGGGTGAGAGAGCTGGTAGCCGTCCACACAGCTGTAGCTTACACTGGAGCCCCAGCGGAAATCAGTCCCTTCCACTCTTCCATTGTGCACTTGAGGAGGGTGACTGCACAGGACAGCTATTTCCAAAGAACAAACAAGATCACACATTCCAGAACTCCCAACACAGCTGCAATGTTCAAACCATTCACATTTTAAATTTACCTGAATCACAAATGACATCTACATAGATGTTTTGTTTTGTTTTGTTTTGTTTTTAAATAAAAGAATTACTGAGAAAGACATTAAATCCAAATAGTAAAACTTTTCTCCAATATTTCTTCCCGAATTTAGATCAAGTCAAAACATGTCACACTGTAGAAGAAAACGGGATTGAACACAACACTCTCAATATATACAAGGCCAGAAGAGGAAAGTATGTTCTTATCTAATTTATGTCTTTATATGATGATTACCTAGGAAAATCAAATAAGACTTGGCCATATGACATGAGTATAACCTTTTGAATTTATATGAGGGGTCTTCAAAACGTTCATGGAAAGATTCACATTACCTTTCAATTTTATTTTTCCACAAATTTTTTGAATACCTTCATATATACAGATCGTAAGAATTTCTCCTGCCATCTGTATTTTTTATTTAAAGATAAAATTTAATTTCAAAATGATGTATTCTGCTCATCCATTTGTTGAGTAATTTTTAAAATTGCTTAAGTGGTTAAAGAAGATTCTGTAATGTGCCTTCTGCAAGAGTTTCATCACAGTCCTGGAGATTGAGGTCTATCTTACAGAGCTGCAAAACAAGACCTTGGTTCCTAGAGAGGACATGCTGATTGGTGATGGTCCCCAGGTCTGCCTCCCCCACACTGGACTAAGGTGTACAGTAGTGGGCAGAAACATCTAAAAAAATCACCATCTAAAAACCTTCACTGAAGATCCAAAATCTTCCTGAAGTTTTGAATTTGGTAGAAGTTTTCAAATAACACTGTAGGCAGCAGCAGGTGCAGGGGAGGACAGGCACCTGTATTCTCTCAGCACGTTCATGTCCATGCCTTCTCATGGACAACACACAGACACACATGAACCACATGTCCACACCAGCAGTTAGAAATGGGCCCTTCTCTTGCCACTCAATCTTCTACACATCTGTTTATTTATTCAACAGATATTTCCTGAGAATCCACAAGTAAGGTTTAGGGGAACAGGTGATCTCGTCAGAAGGAACACCAGTGTGAGGCCCAAGTGAGGACAGTGATGAGCAGCATAGTTCAACAGAGGGGTGACGGGGTGAACAATGAGAAAAAAGTTCAAGGGGGGAGAGAGGTCCTGGCTGGAGTGTGTGGCTGCGGTGATTGTGATGAACACACTGGGTACTAGAAGAGGAACTGACATCTATAACAGCATGTATAAAGTCCATGGGCCACACCGTTTCACCAGCAATTTCCATCAAGACCACTTGACTGGAACATGCCCAACACAACTTTGCAAGTTTCATTAAACATTTATCTAGAACCCATTATGTAACAGGTGTAGAATTAAGAGTTGCCAGGAAAAATCAGAAGCCTGTGAGATCCTTAGACTCCACTGGGAGAGAAAGGAGAACGGTCCAAGAAACTGCTGTGTCAGAGGGGAGAGAGACGCGTCTAGGTCTCATTAAACCTCACAACACGCTGTCTACACTAAACCACATGCCTTTAAGAGCCTGCTGAGGATGACACCTTCTCCATTGACGCCACCAAGAGTTTTAGCACTCACTCCTACTCAGAGGAAGATGGCACACTGTCACGTTTGACCACTATCAGCTCTCAAGCCCTTCTCCCCACCCCTTCCCTTCATTCCCCTCCTCTATGCCAGCTGGCAAGAAGCTGCATGCTCCCTCTTTGGGGCTGGTGGGTAAGTCCTGACCATGCAAGGCCCCCACCCGCCTACAATCCTCACCCAGCCCCACTTCCAACCCACTTACTCTGCTTTGCTCAAGCTACCCTGACTGGCTTGAGCCTGTTATGATCCCCCAGAAGTTCCAATTATATGTGTCATCAAGCACCTTCTTGGTATGTGTCACCTTCAGTTGTGGCATCCAACCCACACATGACATCATGGCAGTAATAGACTGTACCAGTATTTGGCCATTATCTCATGATTAGCTTCTCTCTCTAACATGCATTTAAATTTCTTTGATTGCATTTAAATCATATCTGCCAGAAGACTTAACACAGCCAGGATTAACATGTTTACCAAGAGACAGCAAAGCACAGGCACTCAAACACAGACTCTAGAGCTTGCATGACCGTCATCTCAACCTGACATCTCCAAATTCTGGTTTGTGATAGTGATTTACCACACCTCTCTGAGTCAGTTTTTCCATCTGTAAAACTGAGATTAAGTCATTATGAAAATAAAGTGATTTAATATTTGCAAATGGGTTTTCAAGAATTCCTAATTCTTGAGGCTTCCAGTCAAGATGGCGGAATAGACAGTCCCCAGCATCACTCTCTCCTACATTCTACCAATTTACAACTATTAGAAAGTAATGACAGCCAATCTGGGGCCACTAGAGCTCAGGGGAAGAGGAGGAGAGACCTATGGAGTGCATGAAGGTAGGAGAAGCCATGATGAGAGAAAGAAAGGACCGCTTCCACTATTTTGAGCCCTGGCTGATTCAAGGCTGGCCCTGGTGAGCACATGGAGCACAAGCTAGCAAGAGCTGGCAGAAGCTGCAGCTGTGACCTTTGGATGGATTGCTTGGAGGCTGCAGGGGAGAAGAGGGCCTTGATGGCCCCCAGGCCAGCAGGACCACTAACAGGGTTCCTGTGGACTCACACGGGAGTGAGGAGCCACAGACAACTGATAAAAGGAGCCACTCAGAAGCCAGTGAGTCATCGCAAGGGACCAGCACATGGCCTGTCCCATGGGAAGTGTGTGGGGTGTGGGGGAGACAGGCCCACCAGAGGAACATTGGGGCACAGCATGGACAGCTGATCTCCCCTCCAGTCAGCACAGGATCACTGAGTGGAGATTGGTCAGGAATTTAGATCCGTAGAGGGAGCAGATTCCTGAAAAGTCTCAGGCCCAGACCATAGTTTCCACACAACCCAGGTGTACTGGACCTCACAAGATCCAGAAGTGCTTACAAGATCAGCAATTAAAACCTGAGTTGCACAAAAAGCCTTCCCCAGAGAACCAGCAGCAAAACAGCAATTTAGCTCAACCACAGGACTCAAGTGCCGGTCCCCACATGAAGTGCCCCCATTTTAGAAGTAAGCAAAGGACAACAAATTAGTTCCACTGCAGAGTTTAAGAGGTGGGAACAGCAAATAATTCAACACCGACTGAAAGAATAAACAAAAAACCTGAACAGATCAGAGACAAAGTTCTGATATTAACTAGTGAATATCTAACACCACCAAGGAGAACCTATAGGATCTGGAGGACTGGAAGCCATTTGGACTCCCAGGCCAGGGCTGGGGGAGGGCTGAGGGCCTCAGATACACCCTAATCAACACCTGCATCCAGCCCAGCAATGACCAAGCCACACCTGGAAGCCCCCTGGTCTCCCCTGCAGGAATGGGGGGGGTTGCCTGGTGCCTCAACCCCACCCACCCTCCTTCTTCCTTCTCCCACCCTATTTCCTTCCCCCTTTCTCTTTCCCCCTCCCCTCCAACTCCTCCTCAACAACATCTTAGAATGTAAAAAAATAATATTAATAAATAAACTTAAAAAATAATAATAATAAAAATAAAAAAGAATTCCTATTTCTTAATCCTAGAAGGATTTCATACATTTGCAAAATGAAATAAAACAAAATTCTGTAAGTGCTTCTATACACATCAGTAAGAGCACAAAAGTAATGGCACATACCTCTGCAGACGGGTTTGCTCTGGTTCCATGTGCTGTCTTTGGTACAGCGAATGGTGGATGACGTCAGGGGCTCCATAAGATAGCCAGGGTTACACTGATAGCTCACAGTCTTGTTGAAGGTGAAATCAGTCCCAAACTGGATGCCATTTGCCAGCGTACCCGGATCTCCACAACTTATAACTAACAAGCACATCACAAGAAAGAATCAGAGAAATACAAAATGATCATGACATGAACTAGCCATGGTTTCTTTTCTAGTTACTCTCTTTGAGCTGCTATTCAAAATGATTAAGCAATAAATTACAAAAGTGATTAAACTATCCTCTGTTTGATGATTTTACTGACCACTGTCAGGAAGTTCTGTGTTTCTAATCACTTATTTTCTTTTCTGTTGGGGGCTGGCTATGGGGATGTCGGCTTCTATCCCATGACTAGTCCCTATTAGGCATGGTGTGTGATTAGAGAAATGAGAACAGTGTTTGGTTCTCTGACCGCAGCCTGTGGTCAGAGAATCAAACAACTTTCTCGTTTCTCTGCAGACTAAATGGTCTATAAGCAGAGAATGCCTTGACTTATTTTGGCCTCAGTTTTACAATTCCCAACCCAAGTGACCACTTAAAGTAGCTTCAACTGCATAAATAAGAAAATGTAGAACAATTGTAAAGCACCTAGGGTGTACAACCACAATATTAAACACACATTTTTCTCTACGAATTAAAAAAATCAAGAAAACATGTTAAAATCACATTTTTTTTTTCTCGGTGGAGTGGACTTCACAGTAATGTCCTTGAGTCTACCGTGACAGTGGGTTACTGACTTGTGCAGTCTGGTGCTGTGCCCGTCCAGGTCCCGTTGGCTGTGCAATGCCGGGTCATCAGGCCCGAGGTCTTGTAGCCTTCCCAGCAAGCGTAGATGACCGAGCTGGAGAACAGGACGCCGTCACTGCTGACGATCATGCCATTGGTGGGTGTGCCGGGATTTCCACAGGACACAGCTATTGGGAAAACAAGAACAATAACACACAAAGGAGTGACCCATTACTACAATGACAAACACGGGAGACCAAAGGTTTTCAGTTTAATAGATGACACATCCATTACAAAACTACAGGACACATTGCTACGTGAGATCTTTAATACGAGGTACTTAGAAAAGTTCGTGGGGGAAAAAAAGATAATAAGGATCTTTCCACAAACTTTTTGAAGTACTCATATATGCTTTACTATATGACTCCTATGCTTATTTTATTTGCTTACAAATGTAAAAAATATATTTTCATATTATCTTTCCTAAAGTGCATTATTTCCAAACAAATTGAAATATGAGTGAAAGCTCTGGAAACTCAAAGCCTTGCTACTTTGGGATTGAACATTTTTTAATACCAAGATAGAATTATTGTAATTTTTAAAAAAGCATATATATAATACTACAGCTCAGAAGCATTCCACTTCATGCAATAGCTTTTTTTTTTTTTTTTTTTTTTTTTTTTTTTTTTTTTTTTTTTTTTTTTTTTTTTTTTTTTTTTTTTTTTTTTTTTTTTTTTTTTTTTTTTTTTTTTTTTTTTTTTTTTTTTTTTTTTTTTTTTTTTTTTTTTTTTTTTTTTTTTAGTCTGGGCAAATCAGGTCATATTTCACATCTCCAAGAGAACTTAATTTTAGAAAATAATGACTTAGGAATATGAATAACTACACTTAAACTGTTTTGTAAAATGTTCTCCTCAGTGTTACAAATCTAATGGCAACTATGTTATGGCTTTGATGTGGTTGCACTTTATAATTCTCTCAAGAGGATCTTAATGCCATGTAAAGAAAGACATTAAGACCTCACTTAATGATGGTCAAGGCAACACATTACATCCCATGTATCTATTTTGTGTCCTCCTCAGCAAACGAAAGTTCAGCTGCTGCTGGGTACATTTAAAGGTGACTATTTCAAACTATAATAATTTTTTTTGTCTTTTTAGTCAAGCCTATTTACCAGAAAGATTGTTATGTTTTCTCCTTCCCTCTGTCACAGTAATGTACAACAGGTAGACAAATAAAGAATTTGACACTTGGCTGGATTGTAATACAGAGAATGTATCATTCTCAGAATGACCAAAATAGTTGAAAATACTATCGCTTATCTAGTTGCTCCACTTTCAAATCTAGGCTTGGGAACAAAGATACATTTTTCTTAAAAACAAATAAAAGACAGGGTGCAAAGTTTGCATTACATATAAAAATCACTCTACTGGAAGTTTAGGGGATTATCTTTCTTATCACATTGAAAAATGCACTTATGCTCACGTCGAAATGGATCTTGTTTGAAAAAATAATACTGAGCACACATGGTGGTGTTTCTGTACCTGTGCCCATCACAGACATAATTAATAACAAACATCTTCCCTGATGAATCTGGGTTTGAATTTACAATCCTTTCTAACACAAACCTGTTAAGAGTCTCCTGGTCAATATTTGAGTTGAGTTATATTCACTAATCCAGGAGCAGATAATATCTAAAATTCCCTAAAGCCCGGAAATTGAATGATGACTATGATATAAATTAAATTTTCATATTGCAAAAAAGTCAAAGTGTTGGACTATTCAAGACAAGTTTCATCCAACAAACACATATTCATCACTTCTTATACAACAGGCATTGTGTAGATTTACTAGTTGAAAGCCCATCATTGAAAGGAATTACATTTGATCCAGTACATAATTTAACAAACCAACAAAGGACAATGATGTTATTATATTGCATTCTAATTATATTTGCTATAAAAATCTATGTATAACTCTTCAAAATTCACCTATTCAGAACCAAGGCTAAAACTAATCAAGTAATATTCTCTCTCCCTCTTTTTTCTCTAAATATGTATGTACTTTTTTCTAAAATATTTGAGAGTAAGTTACACACATGATGACCATTCCTAGTTAAATATTTCAGTGTGTGGTTCCGAAGAACATTCTCTTACAAAACCATAATATAATTATAACAAATCATGAAATTTAACTTTGATACAATGCTATCATCTAATATGCATTCACAATGTATTTTACTTTAGGTCTTGAACATACTTTTAGTAGCTGCTTTAAAGTCCTGTAGGTTATTTTTCATCATCTGGATCACCTCAGGGTCAGATTCTATTTCCCATTCATATCTTTTATAACTGTCTTTTGCCAAGTGTAGGACCTAATCCAAAATCACACATTGCATGGATTATGTCTCTTAAATCTGAAAGAGTTCTTCAAACTCTGTCTTTTCTGAACTTGACATTTCTTCTAGAGTTCAGGCAAGTTGATTCTTTGCATGTCCTTCAGTGTTTTCTGCTCTCTCCTCCTGAGTAGATTCAGGTTATGTATTTCAACAGCAATACCACAGACATGATGTCTCTTCAATGTTTCATAACAGAACTCACATAACCCCTCTTTGTCAACATATTGGTGATAAAAACTTATCCCATATGATCACTTAAAGTACTCTGTTATAAAATAGAAAATACTCTGGTTTTCATGAGAAAATGTTGATGTCATAGAAATTTTAATAATCAAATCTCTCAAGAGGGGAGAAAATTGAAAAAAATTGTGTTTCAGTAAAAAACTGTTTACTACTTTACAATCATATGCTTCAGTCAGTAAAAATATTAACTTTCTTTTTTTTTAAAATTTTATTTTGTTGATATACAATGAGGTTGATTATTGTGGCCCATTACCGAAACCCCCCTCCCTCCTCCCTCTCCCCCTTCCCACCCAACAGTGTCCTTTCTGTTTGCTTGTTGTATCAACTTCAAGGAATTGTAGTTGTTAAGTCTTCTTCTCCCCCACCCCCCGGATTTTGTGTTTGTGTGTGTGTGTGTGTGTGTGAATTTATTTATTTATTTTCAGCTCCCACCAATAAGTGAGAACATGTGGTATTTCCCTTTCTGTGCCTGACTCGTTTCACTTAATATAATTCTCTCAAGGTCCATCCATGTTGTTGCAAATGGCAGTATTTCATTCGTTTTTATAGCGGAGTAGTATTCCATTGTGTAGATATACCACAATTTCCATATCAACTCATCCAATGATGGACATTTGGGCTGATTCCAGCTCTTGGCTATTGTGAAGAGTGCTGCAATGAACATTGGGGAACATGTATATCTTGTTGCAGATAGATCTGCCATATGACCTAGCTATCCCACTGCTGGGAATATACCCAGAGGAATGGAAAAATATTAACTTTCAACTCATGACATTTCTCACTGTTATTCAATTATATTTGACTTAAGACAACTTCTTTAGGGCCTAGCCTCAAAATGTACACTAACTTGATTGTCAAAAGGCAATTCACAGTCAAAAATTATCTTTGATTATCATATATGCATGAGTGTGTGTGTGTGTGTGTGTGTGTGTGTGTGTGTGTGTGTGTGCATTCACCTTTAGCTCCCTCCAATAAGTGAAACAGGTGAGAGTTTTCAAAAAGTTCTTAGAAGGAGCCGACCCTGTGTCTCATTTGGGAGAGTGTGGTGCTGGTAGCACCAAGGCCGCAGGTTCAGATGTGCAGGTGAGAGTTTTCAAAAAGTTCTTAGAAGGGGCCGACCCTGTGTCTCATTTGGGAGAGTGTGGTGCTGGTAGCACCAAGGCCGCAGGTTCAGATCCTATATAGGGATGGCCGGTGTGCTCACTGGCTGAGCATGGTGCAGACCACAACATGCTAAGGGTTGCGATCCCCTTACCGGTCAAAAAAAAAAAAAAAAGTTCTTGGTAAGATTCATAGTATCTTTTAATTTAAATATCCATGAGCATTTTGAAGTACCCTCATATATATATAAATGCATGTATTATATGTATATATATAACCGAAGATAATCTTGTTCTCTGAATGGGAATATACATGCATATATATGCATGCATATATGTATGATATACACATATATTCATATGTATATACATACAAAAGATTATCTTATTTATATATAAAATGTTATATTATGTAGATGATATATAATATGGTTAAATTGTATATGTATCTTATATATTTATCTATGCAATATATATGATAAAATAAGACAGGTAGAAGGAGACATGGCATAGTATAGTAGAAAAAATTAAAGTTTAAGGAAACACGAATTAAATTTTTGGTACTGATATTGTGTGAGTTTATTCAAGTTGGTCAAATTATATAGAAAGAGTTTTCTCCATACAAAAACACATAATTAATTTGTATAATCAATGATTTAAAAATTGAGAGGTCAGCTGGAAAGAATTTCCAACATTTAAAGTCTTATCTGTCTGAATTTGAAATCAGTTATTTTCTGAACTTTAAACAAATTATTTTCATTTTGATTCTGCTTTGCTTCAGGCAGACTTTGCCAACTCGTGGCAAATGTCCATGTCATTTTTACCATCATTACTGGAGTATCCAACCACTTCCTACTGTGCCTCTCAAGTATTAAAATCAAATGTATTGACTCCAAAGTATCATGCTGAATGTAACCTTACATTACTTTGTAACAGAGTGCTCTGGATGAGGGCCACCAGTAGATTGGAAATGACCTGTAAATTGAAACCTATTTCCTGCTTGAATAAATTTCCATCAGTGATTTTCACTGCTCTTCCTCATAGCTCCTTAATCTCATTCATTAACCACCAGGATCTATAAAACATGGCAAAGTAATATATAGATTATCATCAGGAGAAGATCAGAAACTTCAATTCGTATTAAAAGCTTTCAAAGGATCAGGACCATAGGATCTTTAAGCAGTCAAGATAGTTCTATTACCCAGTCATAATTTTTGATGATGCTCTTACAAATTTGGTAGGGAAAGGGTTTAGTTGTACAAACCCTTACAAATGAATGTAATCCATTCTAAAATCGCTGGCAAAATTCTGCAGAAATCCTATAGATTTTCTAGGGTCCATTCTAGGATTTTCTTTAGGGTTTCTGTGGAATTTTACCAGGGATTTTAGATGAGTTACATGGTCTTAACGTCCAAGGTGGACTTTATAACTTAAATTTACTTACCCTCACACACGGGCTGCAGTCCTGACCACGACCCATTGAGCAAACACGTTCGCTCGGGAGAGCCCCTCAGCTGGTGGCCCATCTCACAAGAGAAGCGGAGGAGACTCTTCATCTTAAATTCATCCCCAAGACGAGACCCATGTGCTGGGGTCCCTGGATCACCACAAAATCCAGGATTATTTCCTATTGAACATAAACACATACGGCAATGCACAGTTGTATTATATTTGTTTAGAACAGAGTTGTTATGTTTAAAGGTAATGAGAAGTTATTAAAATATGTATTTAACATGAGTTATAGCCACAAAACTCTCCCATTTTGTTCATGGTAGTCCAAAAATGGAAGAATTTAAGACATTGTTCCTGTGTGATTAAAATCAAAATATCCTATTCAAATATGGTTATGAGAATAAATGATATTCTTTTAGAATCTGTGAATGGTGAACACAGCAGTGTTCACTGGAAGGGTATGTATGGACAGCAATGGGGAGATGCATTAAGGTGTACTGGGAACGTTAAAAATAAACAAAGGTTTGATTCTTCACAATTATATCCAGAGTTGCTGATTCACTGAATTTTATTTAAGAAGCACTAATGGAAGAATTAAGATGATTTTTTTTTTCAAAGAGGATCAATGAAATTATTGATGAGAGGGGCGGGGAAAATGTAGGAGAGGAAGCACAGAAAAAGAGTGAAGAGCAAACAGGAAGAAACTGAGCCAGGGCAGGTGAGCCTCTTAGCAAGGGTGATCAAGAAAGTCCTAAGACTCCTACAGGAGAAAATTTAAAGGGATGGGTTAATGGTAATGATGTAGATGATAGTGGTGATCTATAACAATGGTACATTTGGTTGGAAATGGAATGATAACAATTTCAAATAATAATAAGATTTTAGGATATTTCAAAAATAATATTATTGTGTAATCCCTCACCTGTGCAGTGGGGCAGTGTTCCACTCCAGTGACTGTCTTCTTGACAAACTCTAGTGTTGTTTCCTATAAGACTCCGGCCACCTTTGCATGAGTAGTGAACTATGGACCCATATGTAAACAGTTCTCCAGTTAGGATAGCATTGACTGGAACTCCTGGGTGCCCACACGATATAGCTTTTTTAAAAAAAGATTATAATAAATGAGTAAGTCATTCTAGTTAAACTGCTTTGCATTGATAAGTCTGCTATATACACACCCATACAAACATCAGCTATTAAAGAAAAGTACCCCTACAGCTCCTTACAGATAAGAAAGACCAATTTCCAGATAGACACTCCTCCTCCAATATTTATTTACTGAGGAAAAGAAAAGGTTATGGTAATAAATATTTTTATATTAATTTGAGGTAGATTTGCTTAAGGAAGAAATTCACACATAGGTTTTCAAGTAGAAAGTCATACTGCCTAAATTTTTCCATCTACCCTTAACTGTATCCCAAATGAGCAGCATTACAGGAAATTTGAGAAAGTAATGTGGATAATTAAAAACTATTTCCACTATTTCTTCAGTTAATATGACAATCATATACTTTGCTTCAGGACAAAATTCTGTCAAATCAGCTTAATACTCAAGTTTACATGTCTAGAAAGGCTACTCTAACAATTTTTCTTTGAGTAGGTGGCAGTCTAAAACGTGTAAGTAAATAATAGTAATAATAAATTAATTTCTTTCTCAATTTATTCTATAAAATGATGTCAGTATTTTCATTTATTTCTTTAAAATTAAGCCAAATCATTTCAAATCTATGCATAAATATCACTGAAAAAGGTAAAATCTGGAATCTAGATTAACAAAGGCTAGTGAAAGTTTATCTCTCTTCTTCCCTAAAGTACCAAATTAGGGTTAACAATGGAGACATTTTTATTCTATGTGCGGTCAGCTAACTGAACTGAGCTTACCAAAGAATTCTTCAAAGGCCACAGATTTAATATCCCAAAGTAATCATATCTGGTCATTAGCAACCCAAAAGTGATATCAACCAGAGAGGTAGATCTAAAAGGATGAAAGGCATTACCCATCCCCCTAGTCTACATTAGGGGGATGTGTTTAACATTGACATTTATTCACTGGAGAATCAGATTTTATCTAGAGTCATAAAAAGAATCCAAGTAGACCTGAAACAGTGAAATGTTGGGCAAATGACCATTTCCAGGTGAAATAGAAGAGAAAAAAGAAAACCATCAGTGGAACAATATAACAGCAAAAATAGAGATGAAGCCCAGGGGCTTCAGAGCATGTAAAAGCAAAAAGCTCCTCTGAGATCTTGGGATTCCCACATTCATGACAATTCCAATTGTTAATGACAACAAGTGGTGGAAACTGGCCTCGTAGGAAAACAAGAGTCAGTTAAAGCCTGGTTCCTGGAGATTTGAAGCACATTAGTATCATTACAGAACTAATGGAAGTCTCACACGAGCCCAGGAAGACTTAAAATAAATGTATGCATAAGAAGAGATAAACTAACATTTTTGAAAAATCCCCATGGAAAAAGACTGCAATACATTGATAAGTGTATTTTTTTTTTTTTTTGCATAAGGCTGAGCATTTTTTTTTTTCAAGTTATCACTCTCTCCATGAAAATTAATTGTATCGTTAAAGTTAGGATTTAAGGAAAGTTTCCATGCAGATTGTAAGAAGTGATGAGGGAAACCTATTTGGAGGGAAAAACATTTCCTGCACTGATCCATTCTCAAACTGTACTTCACAATACAATAATTGAAAGAGGTAAGATGGATTATCACTTTTTTTGGGGGTGTGGTAAACTCAATTTATACTGGACTTGTCATTTCCTGCTTTCTTTATACACACAAAATAAATACTAAAAAGATAACGTTTTTATTTTAAGGATTTCTTTTTTTTTCCTGTCTGATTTTAAAAGACCAGAGAGTAACACCTTTTCCTATATATTTGGACTCTTTTAAAAGCTAATTCTCTTTGAGTTAAAGGACAATATAATTTTTCTAGTGAAAGAAAGTAAGAGTATAGCTAATTAGGTAAAACGATGTATTCTTGATAATCTATGTTGTCTAAAATATACTGATAATAATGTTTTGAGCGGGGCCATACTGCTAATGTCTAATTTTGTCTGACCGTAAGAGCATCTGCACTCTTCAGAGCAATATCTTTTCCCCTGATTCAGGGGGAAGTTACTATCAGGATATTGTCTTTTTATTGTAGTCACTATCGACTGCACCAGAAGTGCCTGTGAGACCCAAATTAGGTCCCTCAGAGTATTTCACCCTTCTGGCCATAGATGCTAGGTCAACAGATGGGAACTCTATATGAGAACCATTGGCCAATATCTCCGAACCTGGAACGAGAGAGTGAAGCTGAGAGATGTGTGGAGAGACGTGAGGCCCCGGCTGCCATGCTCGACCCATGTGCAATAACCCTGTCTGCTAGGCTGGAGCAGGTGGATAAACAGTGATAAAAGACAGAGACATAATTGTTTTAACTGTTGTCCAACAACCCGGGGCCATTTCTCTTTGGGGTTTGGTATGTGAGCTGCCAGTATGCAACTTTTTTGTCCCACTTAAGCTAGTTTCAGCTGTATTTTGTGATTTCTGTCCAATCCACTTAAAGCTGCCATAGGAACTGACACAACTGGTGATGGAAGGGGCAGAGAGAATTAAAATTCAGTATCTTTTTAAACATCTGAAAAAAAAATTGTTCTGTTGGTGTTCTTATAGGGCTCTCTATGGCAAAAGAATCCAAAATAACACTCACCCAAACACTTGGGTAAAGAACGATCCCATAAGCCATTTGCCGTACAGGTTAAGGCCGAAGATCCCAACAAGTAAAATCCCTTCTTGCAATGGTACATGACACTCATTCCATACTCAAACCTCTCAGGGAAATTCTGTTGCCCATGACGAATGGCATTTTCCACAAAGCCTGGATCCGAACAGTTCACCACTAGAAAACAAAACATCATTTAGAAACAGCCATAAAGGACAAACAAAAGAGATTGGAAAAGAAGGCAAATTCTTCACCATTTTAGAAAGTTTTCTTGCAAAATAAAAACATCGTCTCCAAGGCTTATCATGAAATCCTACTCCCTTGATGAATTCTACTTATTGCTTTGGGCCATTATACTTCAAAATATGACGAGCAATAGATGGGCTACTAAAGCAATTTTAATGACATGAGGCTAATTTCCTTTAACCGTTCCCTAGTAACAGGTTTCCTGAACATAACTTCTAAGATTAGTTTGCTTGGTTACATGTTTATGTTCCGAGAATGGTAAAATAGAACTGGCTGGCCTTGGTTTAGCTCAAGTATTTTTACTCAAGTGCAATGTTTTAGGACAGCGTGTGACACTAATTAATTGCTCCCCCCACATACACACATTCATGTTTCAATATGAACGCCTAAAATAATTTCTGTTATATGTCAAGTGCAACTAAAAATGACATTTCTTCCATCAACACTTAATAGAAACGCAAATGCAGCCAGACTCTGATTTCAGCCTCTTGTCCCTTTAGAAACAGCCCCACAGTGAGACGCTGTGGCGAGCAGACACGCTCTGGTTAATCTGAATGGCGCTCTATTAGCCTGAATGCCTGCTGGCATCTGTGAGGGAATTAGCAATGTGCTTTTGCAGGTGCAGAGGGAAAGAAAGAAACCCTGATTGCCTCCTGCTTTGACCCACCACACTAGTGAATGAGACAGCTGTGAGGGAGGACGTGCTCTCTGCAGATATTTCAGGCTCAGAAAAGCATTGTGCAAATAATTCTCAGGTGGCCCCTGCACGTCCATGGGTCCCAGAAGCTGAGGGCAAATGGCTCACCAAGTGTGCACATTTGATTTCCTCTCTGTAATAGCGTGGAGGGAGGGTGGCGCAATCGAGGCTTACAAAGTGCCCTTTTAGTGCTATAGAATAATGTTCCATGCTTTTTAAAACAATCTGAGTTTACAGAAGAAAGTCTAGAGATCACTTGGGTCAAAAACAAAACAAAACAAAACAAAACCATATTTATGGAGTACAGGCACTTATTTTAAGACTTCATAGTTTATTGCATGTACAATAACATTGTAACCCAAACCTCTGTAACAGCAGGAATTACCCACTCGGGGAAAATTTAATAAAGTTCAATGAATGATTATTTGTATAACCTGGAAAACAACTTTAGAGGCCCTTTCTGGCTCTTGGAGTTGCATGTCAAGCTCAGGAGACAGAAGCAGTTCCCCTGTACTTCACCTTCAGAAGGAGTGAGGTGCTTACTGGGCCTGGGAGCTAAACACACTTTTGTGTTCATTTGGAGCTTATGTTGCTCTTAGGAGACAATCTAAAAAACAACATACAACTATTTTTGTTATGAGAGTAGAGAAAACCACTTAGGCAATATGACTGGAAGGCTTAGAACCAGTTAGGGACACCTCTGCTAGGACACCCAACAGAACCAAATGGCCCACAGGACTCTGCCTGCTTTTTTATTTTTTTTTGCCCAGCTTTCCTTAATATGGCCTAATTGTGGGGTGATGAATGGGAAATGTACAAAGTTACTGCCATTATGGGTTTGGAGCTGGAGAGAAAGATCGGGCTGGAGATGAAAAAGTGTCACAGGAAGAGAAGCAGTTTTGGGTGCGGTAACAATGACATCCAACTGCATCCTTCTTGCAGGTTGAGAAAAGGAATGTTCTCTGAGTTCCACAACGGCTGGAGGAAGGGGATTGGGAATACATGACTTCCGTACCCTTGCTCTGAAACTATGGACTCAAATTCTCTTTGAGATCCCCTCTTGACACGGGGAGAAGAGCATAGGAGACAATAATGTTCACTTTGTAGAAATCACCAGATTGTCCTGAAATTACCTGGGCGGTGTGTTAAAATGCTAAGCCCCAGGTCCCCTCATTCTTTCAGCTACTTCTGTATTCTTCAAATATTAGGCAGTAAAAAATGTTTGACAGCAATGAAGATTACATGAGCTCCAAGTGAGAAACTAAATGGATCCATAAGATGGAAGAGGCATGTATATAGAAATGCAGTCAGAAACATCTATTTATATTTCTTCCTATTTATTTCTGAGGCTTCACTGGGAGATTTGATTGTGTCTATCTGCTATGGGCAAAAATAGGGTGGGGATAATTTGATTTATTTATCCATGACGGAAAGATCTTTGAAAGATGCTAAGTCCTTGTTGTAAATGGGTGTGTTTTACCATATGGAGAACAGCCAGAATATTTCATTAGTGCCCAATCAATCCACATGAGCAATTTTTCCACCTGTATTCTTTCTATTTTGTGTGTAAGCGATTCTTATCTATGAATCTGGTGGGAAGAGGCTTGTGTGACTGACAGGTGAGCAAAGTGTAATGAATAGTCAAATTACTTAAACTGTCATGTAGCATATGAAATGGCCAATAAACTTAATGGTGTGGAGATGTGTCAGACCAAGGCAGGTCCTGCTGAAACTATTCTACAAATTTGTTTTTGTGACACGATGTTAAGTATAGGGTAATGCATCAGACAGAAACTGAGAGGCTCACTGAGGAGGCCCACACTTTATCTTAACATCTCACCCCTCAGTACACTGACTGATTTGACTTCCAGACAGAACTTGATATAGGACTGAATTTTATCAGCTGCAAGGAGTGAGAAATGTCTTATATACTTATACACTTAGCCCAGTGTGAAGAAATTCAAGTGGACACACAAAATGTACTTCACTGTGACATTTATGTATGTTGGGGTGTAAAGAAAGATATTAATATAATGCTCAGTAATATGACCAAGGTCACAGAGATCGTACACTAGAAACAGATGGGGATTAGGCCACCTGAACACCTGTCTGATATAGGGCACTTATGAAAACACATCAGTATTTCTTGGTGACATGAATCCCAAATGGATCCCCTCTTTTTTTTTTGTTGGAGAGTACCTGCTAGAAATTTTGCCCTCAGGAATGTTTTACAGTATGCATTAAGACGTTTTCTCTACATACACTGCTTACGCTCAGAGATGTCTTCTTAAAAAATTCAAGTTGATATGTAGATGTAAATAAGAACATAAACTCCTATAATTTATTCTTCAAGTATTCTCTTTCACACTTTTTTGAGGACCAACAGAGTCCTTCTTATCCAATTACTGCCATATTCTCCTTAAATGAATGCGTAGATAGCTAGATGAATGAAACTTAAAATACTGTACCATATTTTGAAATTGCATTTGAGCTGTTTTGTCAGTCTCTCTGACTGATCTCCTCTCCCTCGGTATGCCTCAAACTGTAGGACTGAGACAAACACCGAAACTCTAATTGCTGCTCCACTGAGACGAGCTGTACAGTCCTGCCGTACACACAATTTCAATATCCAGCCCCCATCTCTCCACTCTCTCTATCTCTTTCTCAGGTACTGGAAGCAATATCTGCTCCACATCCTTGTGTCTCTTCGGAACCCAAAGTAATGGCCATGTTTTCATGAAAACCTTCCTGATGACAGGGAACTATGATCATTTCAATCCCAGATTCCTTCTCCAGCTGTTCAAAAATAGAATTTAAACCATGTCTCAATCATATCGTCTAGGTGTTTGGCTGTACGGGAAAGGACAGTCACAGTACATAGCATGGGAGTTTAGTATAGTCACGATAGCATGGACTCCAGGTTCTTTGGACAGTGCAGCTCCTAAAATCACTTTGCAGATTTCTCATCTGTTGGATTCCAGCCTGTTATTTGACAGTAAAAAGCTGTGAAGACTTCAATTGTTTCTTAATTGATTAATGTAATTCTGAGTTCCATCTGTAGTTCTCAAAACTTTTTTTCATAATAAATTCTTACATTAAATACAATATATTTCCATTGTATTTTTTTTACTTCATTAAAATTAATTAAAATTTATTAATTAGTAATAAATTTTAAAAGTTGATAAGGTTTTACTTTAAAGGCCTTTGAGATGATTATAGAACCATGAAATTTAATATATATATATATATATATCTGAAATTTGGTTAAAAATTAGAAATCCAAAATGGAATCCAAAGCACCTACAAATCTTTGGCATCAACACTATTTCCTACAAGTATAATGGTTTTTGAAAAAAATATAAATAATTAGTCCCAGCCGCTGATCTTACAGATTACTTTTTTGGAAGATATGCCTTGGGCCAAATTTGTTGTTATCTGTGTTTTTTTTTTGAAAACCATGGAGATGACTCTTTTTTTTAAGCCTCAGTATAATTCTTACACACAAAAAAAGTAAATAAAACTATCAAATTAAACTTTAAAAACTGACTGATGTGGGCTAAGGTTTTATATAGAATTTAAAAAGAAAAAAAAAACACAACTAGTATTCAGCAAAACTGGCAGAAATACACTGAGTTAATCTGAACTGGTAACTCCTGTTTCCTGAACAAATAGGATACAAGCAACTACAATAGAAAACATACTGAATATTATACAGATCTACTTTTCAATAGTTGTGAGTGACATTCTGAGAATTAAAGGTAACTAATTTTTCATATATTATAAGTATGCTGAGAGATCAACTTTTTCTATTCCCAGCTGTGTCTCAAATCAAATTCACCTGAGAGGTCTGACACCTTCCATCAGCCTCTGCTTCTCACTAGGACAGACCCTTAAAGACCTGTGATGAGGAGAAGGAGGAAACCACATGGGAGAAAAGGAGACGAGGTGTGGAAGGGACATTTAACTTGAAGAGATGTTTACAGTTTGGATAATAATTTAATATTTTTACTTTATTAGTGCTGGAGGAAAGACCAGCGAAGAAGTGGCAGGTGTAAGGTCTCAGAAATGTCTAGTGTAAACACTGGGACCAGGTAGTTGGGAATCCCGACAAGTCCCGTATTCAGTGTAAAACACATGAGTTCAACAATAATAAACAATTCAATCAGTTATACTGCAACTGGTTTTGGATTTCATTTATGCTTTTTATGCATGCACATTTATACATATATTGACTCAACACTTTTGACTACACTTCACGCTGATAAGAGGCTTTCATATGCAATTTTAAAAATAGGGAGTTTCTTAAAGTCTAGTTCCCTTAAATTTGAATTTCAAGTTAACAGATAACTCTGTGAACATTGACTCTGACAAATCAGATTTGTGCTTAAAATTTTGGCAGAGAGACCATTGTTTTAAGATCTTTGTCCTTAATGCTACATAAAAGCAATTATGTCTAAATTACACAAAAAGTCATGTAGAGGAAATAGCAACCCTAATTCTATAGTTAGACTGGAAATATAACATGTTAAAAGCTTTATCTAGTTTTCAAAAAGGATGGTGATGACCCATTCTACTTATATCACTAGCTTCTGCCTAGTTCTGGAACATGCAAAGTATATAATGCATTCCACATATAACTGATACATAGGCGGGGATGTGATGTTGCTACATTGCTTCTCTTCTTTCATTACAAATGTCATATTTAAAGTCACTAAATTGGCAAGTACCCATATATGTGGTTTTTGTTTGTTTGTTTTTTATCTTTCTGTTTTCTCCTGACATTTTAATTTTTTTTATTTTATTTTGTCGATATACATTGTGGTTGATTATTGCTGCCCCTTACCAAAACCTCCCTCCCTCCTCCCTTTCCTCCCTCCCACCCAACAATGTCCTTTCTGTTTGCTTGTTGTATCAACTTCAAGTAATTGTAGTTGTTATATCTTCTTCTCCTCCCCCCCTGCCGGTGTGTGTGTGTGTGTGTGTGTGTGTGTGTGTGTGTGTGTGTGTGTGTATTTATTTATTAATTTTTAGCTCCCACCAATAAGTGAGAACATGTGGTATTTCTCTTTCTGTGCCTGACTCGTTTCACTTAATATAATTCTCTCAAGGCTGACATTTTAATTCTTTAAAAAATCTTTAATGTAGTTTAACTGGTAAGGTTTAAAGGGAATTGTTCTGACTAAAGTTCTAAATTGATTGACGTGGATGGAGGTTACGGGAGAGTCTCTATGGAGCTTCACCTGCAGAGGAGTTCGGTCAGAAAATGAGGTGGGGCCTCTCAACAGCAGCCGCCCTGGCAGCACAGGAAGGGAGCCAGGCACTCCTGATTTAGTCTATTGAGGAAAGCAGAGAGATGCTCGAGGGGCACCAATGACTTCTGAACCTCACTTTCACTTTCTGTAGCCTCAGCAGAAAGAAGGAAGAGAGGGAGGGAGAAGGGAAGAAAGGAAGGAAACTGTCTCCATATTTTCCTGATTTTTTTTTACTTAAAATCTATGTTGAAGTTTCTTTGTTTGGTTCACTCCTGTTTCTTTCTTCTTTTCAGATTTCTTTTAAACCCATTAAAAATCTGATCCTGAATAGGAACATTTTCTTTTAAAAAAACTATGCTCTGTAATGTAAAAATAGCCAATTTAAATTCTTTGGTGGTTGGGAAAAGAGGTACGAATTTTTCACTACATGTTAAAAAAGCACTCAGAACTGATTAAAGTTCTGCTAATATGTGATTTTTTTTCAACTTTTCAGTAGAAGAAATTACAGAAAGTTTAGAGGACAAAGATGACAATAACTACACAATATTCAGTGTGTTGCATACAATAAACATTTTTGGATTTGTTTACTGACAGGATGAACCAAAATAAAAGAAAATAGACCTCATTTTCCCTTAACTGATTTTAACTGAGCTATAAGACAAAGTTAGAAAGAGGTAATTCTTAATTATCTCTTCACTCTACTATTTCCAAGCTTTGGATGTTTTTTTCTATCACATTTTACTGACAAAACAATAAACAGATTATATCAAGGGCCTAGCTGAGCAATTGCAATTCAGGCTTAAAGGCATTTCTTTAACTTAACTCTATCAGGTATCGGAATTTAATTAAAGAGGTAACGATTTCATATAAGGATAATTCTCGATGTGGAAAATTCTTCAAAATATATGATTAGATGAAAATGCAGGTTATAAAAGATTATATATAGATCATATACATTTATGTATATATGAGATTATATATAAAAATATATAAAATAGAAAAAATATTCCATGCTACCCTTTTCTTAAAAAAGTGCTACAATCACTACAATTTTAGAAGATGATTTATAAATCATTTCTTTTTTGGAATATAATTTGCTAGTTTTGCTACAATGAATATACAATGCATCATGATAAATAACAGCATGACTTTTCAACTAAAAGAAAATCAGAGGATAAATTCTACCCTCCGAAGGGCTTTCTCTAAGAACCACCATGACAGAGGTTTGGCATTATTTTCCATCTGCACCATGGGACACACCCTTCGGGTAGGGTCTGTAACGGCAACTTTGGGGGACAGCCAGCCTCAGCACCCCTCCAGTCACACCAGCTTCTTGCTCTCGGCAAGGCCCTGCCCATTCACTTCCTCATCCCGAACAAGAGTTACATTAAAAACATTAAATAAAACCACAAAACTGTAATTGGTTCTTACATTAGCTTACATTTCCTCCAAACTTAAAATTTTGCTATTGTAACATTTTGATGATACATGATTATATGTAACTTTTCATAAACACATTGATGTAATCATATGCACAGTGGTTCTTTAGTGAAGTTTATTTTTTGTTGTTTCCTTTTGATTCCTCTCCACCCATAACAGAACCTTCACTAACCCCATATTTTCTTAATTTTCCTTATGCTTATATATATATAACTCATAGGAACATATGTTTTATATCTCTAAGTTTAAATACCTAATCCTACAAAAATATAAATTAGGGGAAAATATCTAATGTTTGCATGCAATACAAAAATAGATGAGAAATGAAATATTATGTGAATCATCCTAAAACACTGTAGGAGTTTGATATACCTCATTTGTTTCTCATTGAATTGGCTGAACTCTCGAGTATATTGACACACACTTTGAAATTTAGAAGAAAAAGACTTGGAGAAAGCTCCTATACAGAAACATGTGCTTTCAGGAGAGTATGGCATAATCTTAATTCTTAAAATCAATGTGGAGATGTTTGTTTCCATTCCTTCTTATGAAATCTTCAACTATATAATTTAGTTCTTTCAAAAAGATATTACTACTAATACAAAATATATCTTATTTTCCTAATCTGGTTTGCACAGATCGCATTACTAGGTCGAATGAAAGGAGTTTTAGCTAGTCTCCTGAAACTAAGCTTTCTGATTTATCACAAACACTGCAGGGTAGGGTAGAGCTTTTTCCTGCTATAGATTGAATCTGAGAATCAAGATGCTACCCAGGGTACAGACAGACTTCATAGAAAACTTTAGCTATTTAATTCAACCTCGTCTAAGTGCAGATTTACATGGGGTTGTGTTTCAAAATTCTGCGTGGAGTTTCTCTTTCACACCATTAACTACCTGAAAGCTGTAGGACTACTCAGGACCCTACACTCAAAGACTTTCCCAGATTACAAATCAGAGAATTGCATCAGGAATTTAGGGAAAGTATGCGTGCATGACAGCACACTATATGTCATCCTGAAACTTCTGTGAAATTATTTAAAGAACCATATTCAATAAGAATCAGTACATATTGCCATATACACCACAAATCCCTGGCAAACTTTGCTCAAAAAAGCAGTTATTTTTGTTAACTTTGCGTTTTTGAGTTTTATGCCATTTTTTTTCTCTAAAGCTTCACTATCTCTGAGTCTGCCTCTTTGAAATCATGCTTTTCCTGTTTTAAAAATATCCATGTAAATTCTGTGCACTAGAGTGTATCTCTTTGTTCAGAAATGAAGCAAAACAAAGCTATATAGAATAACAAAAAACTTGAGTAGACAAGCAACTAAGAGATGATCCAGTGATTTCTAATCAACCCGACACCCTAACGACTGTTAGTCAAGCATCTCTCTCCTCATCCCCCACTTCACCAGATATATTTGAAACAGCAGCTTTTAACATTAAGTTTGTTTCTACTTTTCTAGAAAATGGGAGAAAGGTAAGAGAAGGCTAAGTTAATACTGAAGAATTTAAATTACACCTTAGTATTATTTTGATGTTGTGCAAAGTGTATTTACAGGAGAATGCACAGTATCTAAAACACTAAAAATGATTGATAAATTATTTAATTTCTTCTCTTCTATCTTGGGGTAAGTTAGAGAAAAATGAGATATACATATACAAAAAGTTTTGTTAAAGCTCACTATTTCTAGTTCATTCAATCTTTTGTTCAGCAAGAATGTATCATTTATCAAATGGACAAATGTCTCAGTAGCTTGGGGGGCATTCTCCCTGCCTAACTAGTTAACTCCCCTGAACCCCTGGTTGTCATCTACTTGAAGATATAATTATTGTATCCATCTCTGTACTGAAAGTGTTTAGCACAGAATTTAGAAGATAGTAGGTGCTTATTAAATGTTCAATTGCTTTGACTAGATGGTTTTGGAGGGATGGGTGTAGATCATACTGAAATACCTAAGACATGAGGGCAGAATCATGCTGTTCCACTGTGTGAAGATACAAGAGACAAAACTTATGGACATTTATTCCTCATCATTCCTTCAGCTGTGCTACTTTCTCTGTCATACAAGGTATAGGAAACAGTTTGATTAAACTGTTTAATCTTGTCCTAAATTCTTGCAGCTGCATAAGCAAGATGCCAACATGAACAGCGCTTTCCATTGCCGGTCCAGTTATCACCATTTCTTCTGGATTTCTCATGTTTTCCTCTGAGAGATGAATGTAGAGCTGAGTAACACTGATCATTTCAGCAATGTTTAGCTCAGTATTTAATAAATACTAGGGGTATATCAAAGTGTCCTGGTCATTTAGAAATACCAGCTCTCTGTACTGGTAGACACATTCTAGGATATCCCCTAAATCTGGTCATGATTTTTCACAGCCCCTGGCTTTACAAGTCAGACTCTCTTTTAACCCATTATTATATAGCAATAATGTATGAGCTATAAGATCAACTTTTTAAGATGACTACACCACCGACACTGGAGATCAGCAGGAGCCTTCGAACTAGAAATTACTGACATCTCCATGAGACATTCCATTCCCTGCCTCTCCCAGATAAGACCCATTGGAAGCTGCTGTCTGGGGAAAGTGAGAACAAAGACGCTTAGGGGTCTTTGTTTTGAATGTCAAGATTTTCTATACACTGGAAAAGGGTGCACAAATAATTATAATTCCCATCTACTTGTTCAGTAAGTATTCCCCTGTACCATATGGGCACAGTGTTATGCAGGATGTTGAACACATGAGACGGTTTCAAAGAACTTTTTATTTACTAAGCAAACCCATTCGTTGGAGGCATCATCTTGAGGAGACGTAGAAGTACTTTGATTTTTCCTCGTTTGCTTTCTCTCTTTTCCATATTTTAGCGTGATCTTTTCTCTGTAGTTGTAGATTGTTTTCCATATGGTTTATTAGGAACAGCAATTGGACCACTGCACTAGATATACTAATTCAGATAAAGTTGGCTTAATCTCTTTTGGTAGCGAAACCTTATATAATATATCCCATCTAAAAGTTGATTTTAGTAATATCTTGTTCTTCAGTGGTCCATTTATTTCTAACATCTGGTATTAGGGATACTTGCTCACCTTATCTACAAACTACATAAAAGCACTCAGTGTTTTTCTACTTAAAACTATAACACTGAATTAATTCCTAAGACACAGGATACCCTAATAAAATTAGAGGTGTTAGGCTATATAAATTATTTAAAATTTCCCTAACAAAATGAGAACTACATACTAAATATACATCTATGAATAAAACTGCATCTGCTGGAGATTATCTTTTTTGGAAATAAAATCATTACTTAATTGAAAATAATAAAAAGTACAAAAGTTTATAGCAAGCAAAAATGAAAATGAAATGGTTCCCTAAACACAGATAAGACCTTACCCTAAGACTGGTGCACAATCTCATACAATATGAAATATTTCTTTAAAAACCAACATAGAATGTAAATATTTTTACAACAGACATAGTTCAAATTGCCTTCCTTATGCCCACAATTTTTTAAAGATATAAATTGTTATTTAATTGATTTTTAAAAGCACACAATTTTTAAAAAAGCAAAGATGTGAACCAACACAAGCCATTAAAGTATTAAAGTACTGTGAAAATAGAGGGTATTGAAGAAAAGAGTACTCATTTGTTTGTACAAATAATCAGCTTTTGATCTATGCTTTATTTCCCATCTGAGAATTTCAGTAGTCATGGAAATTCACACGGGAAAATGGCACTTAGTCCTCTTAATGAGTTGCATCTATTACAAAGAGGCAGTGAATACGAACGCCACGGGAAATTTCATTAAGTAGAATGCTACAAACATGAAAACCTGAAGTGATTTTCTACTCTATTGTTAAGTATAGAAGCAAAAAAAAAAAAATGTTTTTACACTTCATTGCTAACTGAGCTTGAAAAGCACACGTCAGAGCAATGACAGCTCTGTTTATTTTACACTTAAACACCAAACACTTACTCAAACAGATGTATGAGTAAGTTCACACATCTCAAAATGAATATAATTTTGGTATTCCATAGAAGAAAACACCAGGTTGTTTAAATTTTAGTGTGTGTGTGCGCGTGTGTGTAGTCATTCTGTCAGTATTTATCTAACCATCAGCCCTCTGTATATACACAGTGGATTGGTTCCAGGACCCCAGTGGATACCAAAATCCCGGATACTCAAGCTCCTCAGTGGGCCCTGTGGAACCCACGCACTGGGGCAGAGACAGTAACAGACCCAACTCTCAGGAACTCGCAAATGCCTAGTGGACATATTTTTTTAGAAAGTCTGCTTTCAATTATTTTAAGAGAAGGATATGTCTTATATTACTACAAACAAGTGAAAGCTGAATTTTCATTAAATTGAATGGAACACTCTTGAAGGTCTCTTTGAATTGTACAGATCTAATCCTCTGTTTTAAAATACAAAGGTAAGTTTTTGTTTTTAATGTTTTAAAAGATCAATGTGGTTGGAATTTTAGGATGTGGGTGGAGTGTAGCTATGAAAAATTCAGCTGTCTTTGTTTTTACAAACAAATGCTGGTCTGAAGTTATTTCATTTCAGTGAAGAAGGCAGACAAAACATTAAGATGTTGTCAACTGTGGTTTTAAAAGCAAGAAAGCAGTATCTGTACAACATGGGAAATGGAATAATGTATACAGTGATTTTCCATAAATAGTCATTTGGGATCATTCAGTAGAATAAAATCAATGCCAAATCTAATGTAGCATTTCACCATCTTTCTGAATGAATACTAAGGTTTATTAAAGAAAATTGATGAGTGAGAATTATTTTCAGAGCAAGATTTTCTTGCAATGGTTCAATTCTTTTCCCCACAAGCAGAAGTTCACTCTTGCAACTGCCGCTTTTGTGAGGAGGCCACAGGCACTTGTCTCACACTGAAAACTGAGCTGGGGGTGTAGTGAGAAGTCCCCAAATGAGCAATGAGTAGTCCTTGTGTTCCATTATAACCCACTCATGTTACACTACTGACATGTTTTACAGTGGAAAACAAAAGCTTCTACTAAAATTTTTAAGTAAAATAATTCACATGTGGAAAAGGTAGAAACTATACCAACCAATAGTATATTTTTATATGGAAGTGAGTACATTCTCATAGAACCACACAGCAAGGTTTTCATAGGGCCAATTGATTAAAAAATGTCTGATTTAGAAAATTAGTTACAGTCTTCCATAAAATTCAATTTTTAATTTTGCCTTATTTTATCAGGTTAGAAATGCAGAAGCAATTCCTGGCAATATTTCTTTTTAGTTATTTAAAACCCATATCCTTTGCATGTTGATAGGCAAAAGAAAAAAATAAAAATAAAAAAAGAACCTTTACTTAAATCTCACACCTTATATAAAAATTAACACAGACTTCTAAATATATAAAATGCAAAAGTTTTAGGAAAAAATATAGGAATACATCTTCAAGATCTAGGTCTAGGCAGAGTTCTTAGAGTTGACATCGAAACTATGATCCATAAAAGGAAAAACTGATAAATTTAAAACTGCTGCTACTGAAAGGATCTTGTTAAGAGGATGAAAAAACAAGCTACAGACTGGTAGAAAATTTTGCCAATCACGAACCTGAGAAATGCCTAGTGGAGTGAATATACAAAAACTCTTAGGGCCGGCCCGGTGGCGCACTGGATAGTGCACCGCTTGGGAAGCGCGGTGGCGCTCCCGCCCGAGGGTTCGGATCCCACCTGCAGACCGGTTCCCGCTCACTGGCTGAGCGAGGCGTGGGAGCAACACCGAGGGTTGCGATCCCGTTCCCGGTCCCCGGTCTGGTACCAGGGCAACACTGAGGGTTGCGATCCGTTGCCTGACACGGAAAAAGACAAAAGACAAAAAAAAAAAAAAAAAAACTCTTAAAACTTAACCTGTAAAAACAGACAAAAAATCCAAAGTCTAAAACCTGGGCAAAAGACATGAGCAGGTTTCCCCAAAGACGATTTTGAGATGGCAAAGAAGCACAAGAAAAGGTGCTCGATATCATCAGCCATCAAGAAATTGCAAATAAATAGCACAAAGAGATACCACTACGCATCTACGAGAATAGCTAAAATAAAACAGAGTGACAACACCAAATGCTGGAGAAGATGAGGAGATGAGGAGAAACTGGATCATCCACGAATCGGGAGTAAGGATATCAAATAGTACAGCAACTCTGGAAAACAGTTTAGCAATTTCTTATAAAATTAAATGTGCAAATGCCACAGGACTCAGCAATTATACTTGGGCATTTTTCCCAGAGAAATGAAACATGATCACATAAAAACCTGTCCATGATGATTCATAACAGCATTATCCACAATAGCAAAAAACTGGAAAAACCCCAGACATCCTTCAGTGGGTAAACCGTTAAATTGGTACATGCATACCTTGGAATACTGTTAAGCAGGGGGGGAAAAAAGAACTCAATTACCAATACATGCAACAACTTAGATGAATTATGCTGAGTGAAAAAAAAAACTGATCCCAAAAGGCTACATACAGTATAATTCCATTTACTTATATAACATTCGTGGAGTGAGAATATCACGGAAATGGAGACCAGGTAGTGGTTGCCAGGAATGAAGTATAGGTGAGGGGATGCTGGTGTGGTTACAAAGGGCAACAGATGGGATGTTCCATATCTTGACCACATCAATGTCAATATCCTGGTTGTTACAGTATACTCTAGTTTTTCAAGATGTTACCATTGGATGAAAGTGGGTAAGGGATACAAAGTATCTCCCAGTATTATTTCTAACTGCATGGGAATCTGCAACGATCTCAAAATAAAAAGTTTTATTACAAAATTATTTACTCATTTAGCAGAGAAAAATGCACCTTAATGGGGGGAAAAAAAGAGAATTGATAGCATTTTATCCTGACAAAAATAATATGCAGAACATATCATACATTATAAATAATCCATATTAACATAAAATTTAACTATTTATCATATTAAAATGTAACTATAACATGTTTGAGCTTAACCACAAAAAAGTGAGAAATTACAAATTAAACCAAGATCTATGATGTTTACAATAATGAATTCTTACAGAGAAAATGCTGTTAAATTTAAAAATTGAGCACATTGTTATGCTTATGAATGTCCAAACATAACAGGGCTAGTGAATTTGAGAGACTTTGAGTAACTGAAAGTTGACCCACATGTATTATTTTGAGCAGCCTAGGGGACGGGGAGTGTTTGGCTGAAAATACCAAACCTGGGCAGGCAGCCAGCTCTGCTGCCTCTGGAGCTGCGCGGTCTTTAGGTGGAGTGAAAGCCAGGTCCAGTGAGTTGCACAGCCTGTTTTACTAGTCGCTGATCTACACTTACTAAAACATTACTGTATATAGATATCTCCTGTAAAATCGCAACTGCCAAAGAGGTTGAATTACGCTATATTGAGACCATAGTTGAGTGTTTTGTATTTCTTCTTATTTTTTGCTGTGATTGTAAAATCTAAGTGGAAGAGATCATTTCAACCCTAACTGCACAGAAGATATTCTTCCTTGTAATTTTATTGTAAATAAAAAACAAAACAAAATAAAAAAGGTAATGGAAGAAGAAGAAAGGTGTAGTTCAGGTGAAAAAAAATTATTTTCTTGGTTTTTTTTTTTTTTTTTTTTTTTTTTTGAGAGGGACCTTGTTGGATAAAATGTGTTGTTCAGAGCAGGCTCACCCATGTGCCTGGGGCTACCGCTGCCACCGGGCTCCTGAGGGAGAGAACACATCCCTCTGCACACTGAGCAGGTCTAGGCTATGTCCCCCTCACAACTTCTGAGGCAGGATTCATCTCCTCACCCTGGGTTTCCCTCATGTTCTGAGCTATGGTGGGCTGAGAAAACTGGCTTTTATTAGTATCTTGGCCAAATTCCTGAACATTCTGATTCTAACATTAGTATTTTAGAGGGAAGTAGAATTAGGAGGCTTTACTTAGTCTTTGAGCTTCGGCCAAGCACTCCAGTTTAGACTTGTGCCAGAAGTCTGCAGTAGGGTAGCCAATTTTTACACAGCTACTGCTGGCTTGGATTCCCTTTATGCTATTGTCTCTTTGAATAGAGCTCCCTTGGGAGCCCTGTAGTAAGTGGGTGCTTCTCAGAGCGAGAGAAATTTATAAGCATCTGACTTTAATATCATATTACTCCCATAAAAAAATGACCTCCCCTTCACACTAAAATATGACACAACATCAATAATGGAGATGTTTCAATGGAAAGAAATTGAAGTAAAATCTTAAGTATTATAAATTCAAAGACCTAGAAGTACAAAAATTACAGAACAAAATATTCTTGAAAACTCAGATTATAGTCCAGGTCCATGTGACAGTATATAAAGAAATAAACCAAAAATAAATAATTTAGATTTAAAACCAATAAGAACTTCATAAATACATTCATAAGACTAGAAGCTTAAGGGCTAAAGAATGCTGAATGTACGTGGTGGAAGTGAATGAATGAATAAAAAGAGAGATGGAAGATGTGTTATCTTTAAAGGAAAGAATCCTAGATTTTTGTATTGAATATTTGACCATGAGAGAGGACAAAGTCCACAGAGAGATTTGTGTATTTTGCTCAAAAACATTTTTACACCCCAATGAAGAGAGTTTGCAGAACCCTCCACCGCTGAGGTGAAGCTTCAAACCTGATTCATTGTGACAGGCTCTCTGATGTATGAATCAGCCTACTACACTCTCAGAGCAAAGGGCTCATTTCCTGGAGGTTTTCCTTACCTCGACACGTGGGCAAAGAGCCACTCCACTGGCCATTGCTTCGACACTGGGCTCGAGATGCACCCTGCAGCAAGTAGCCCGTGTGGCAGGTGAAATTCACAACGTCATTCAGGTTGAACTCACTACCATTCGTAAATCCATGGGCAGGGTTTCCAGGATGACCACAGGTGATGGCTGTAGAGAGGGACAGATGAGTGTCATTGTCAAAGATTAAATACCTTGTCACTTTCACTCAGGATTATTTAGTAATAAATACACAGAGATGTTAAATGTATGGATTAAAGGGTTTTTGACTACTCAGACATTTTACAGATGGCATTTATATCTAGAAGGGAATATTGGGAACCACAGGCTGAACCTACAGGCTTTTATTATAATTGTGGATAATAATCAACACCTGCGAAACGTACCTTTTTCATCATCAAAATTATTATTTCTTACTCAAATGATGACAGGATACCAAATGATTTAAAAGTGAGGCAGTGAAAAACAAGAGATGCTAGAAATTCTTTTACACATTAATCAGGAGTTTTGAGTATTTTCCTCCTAGTACACACCAGCTGATTTTGTGAAACTCTTGTTTTGAAACAATATGGAGATTTGTTTGTTTTGTCTATGTATAAATTATTCCAATATCTATTAAAACATCATGAAATTAGCAAAATAACTGTGCACTCAAATAGTATTTCCTTTGACAATCCCTACTGTATGCTCCTGTGATATATGGTGAAGTGTCATTATGTCATGCCACAAATAATGCCACACAGAGCAGGGAGACAGCCATCATTGGCCCTTTCAAAAGAAACACATTACAGTCATAAAACTGGTGTTTTCCTCCTCATTTATCTTGCCAACAATTTTTTTCTTCTAAGTAAAGCTTTCCTCTCTGAACTTTGTACATTTTTTACAGATAATACCTGTCACTATTTCACACTGACATCAACATTTCTCGTGCTTAATTCTCAGAAAAGTAAAGAATATATTACAAACAATTGTTTTTATTTTTATTTTTTATTTTTTTATTTAATTTTTTTTTTTTTTATGTCCGGCAATGGATCGCAACCCTCAGTGTCGCCCCCATACCGGACCGGGACCGGCAACGACTGGTTTTAAAGAAATTTTTCAAAAGGGGGTACATTTATTTTAAAAATAATAGTCAATATTTACCTTTGAAGTTACAGAGTTTGAGGATAAATGTTACATATAATTTTGCCTCTTTCTATTAAAGGAAGGACTGTTTACAAACTCTGTATTCTTGATGAAACAATGACAAAAATTCAAAAATACAAACAAAACAGAAGATGAAGGGAGTATGGCTATTTTTAGGAACCTGCAAAGCTAACCTGCATCCCAAGCGGCGCACTAGCGCAGTGCACCACTGGGCCGGCCCCACAAACAATTGTTTTTAAAGAAATTTTTCAAAAGGGGGTACATTTATTCTAAAAATAATAGTCAATATTTACCTTTGAAGTTACAGAGTTTGAGGATAAATGTTACATATAATTTCGCCTCTTTCTGTTAAAGGAAGGACTGTTTACAAACTCTGTATTCTTGATGAAACAATGACAAAAATTCAAAAATGCAAACAAAACAGAAGATGAAGGGAGTATGGCTATTTTTAGGAACCTGCAAAGCTAACCTGCAGACTCAGACTCAGCATCTTTAACCTCCTATATATAATTAGCCTTTGTTTCCACCTAGTACATCCTGTGATAAAATCAAGGAAAATGCATACATGATATCACTTTTCCTGGGATCCATTTAAAATGAATTAATGGGCAAACTAAATGTGGACAGGAGCCTTGGAGGAGGCATTAGAAGGAAACAGGATGAGAAGATGATCAAAAAAGGAACAGAGTGAATGTGATAGTGCTCGTATTCTCTTCCTTTGGACAGGTAAAATTTAGAGTTCTCTAGTCTGTTTTACTCTGATGATTAAACATGTTTGTATTATGGATTCAAAACAAAAGGAAATGTAACAAAAAGAAGCGTCTGATGAATTGTTTCATGAACAGTGTACTTACGGACACAGACAGGGGTTTGTCCAGACCATCTGTGGTCCTGCAAGCATATCCTTCAAAACAAAAGGAAATGTAACAAAAAGAAGCGTCTGATGAATTATTTCATGAGCAGTGTACTTACGGACACAGACAGGGGTTTGTCCAGACCATCTGTGGTCCTGCAAGCATATCCTAACGGAAGTCCCCACAAGCCGGAAACCAGGATTACACTGATAAACCACCGTGTCTCTGTAGCTGAAGCCATCTCCGCTAATATGACCATTCACGATTGGGTCTGGGGAACCGCAGTGGCCAGCTAAAACCAAGTAAAACCAATAACAAAAATTTTAGAAAACTTGTCATTTATAAAAGTACTATGTTCATAATTTGTTTACCTTTATTATAAAGTCAATAACAGCACTGAATATATTACTTATTGGCATTTCTACCATTTATCTCTATATATATGCATACATATGTATACTTTCATTTTATATAGTTTTCCTTTTATACTATAGTATAGTTTTTCTTTTTCATATTATTTTTCTCAACAACTGTGATTAAAATATATTTCTTTTTAAAAAAATTATTATTGATTATGGATTTTCACGGGGTACAAAGCTGACTGTCACCACCTGTGCCCAAGATGTGATGATCAGATCAAGACTATCAGCATGCCCATTACCACAAATTGAAATTTTTCCCTGTACCCCACACAGCCTCTTCCCATCCTCCTTCTGCCTCCTTTCCCCTTCCACACCCTCAGCAACCCTAGGTACGTTCTCTCCCTCTGCAAGTCTGATGCAACACTGTGGTCTTTCTTTCCTTCCATCTTTCTATCTTAGCTCCCACTTATGAATGAGGGCATGCAGTATTTTTCCCTCTGTGCATGGCTACCATACTATCAGCAATCCCAATTCTGGGTATATACCCAAAGGGATGGAAATCATCATGTCAATGTGATACCTGCACTCATGTTCATCGCAGATAAGGAACCAAGCTAAATGTCCGTCAACGGAGGACTAGATAAGGAAATTGTGGTATATTTACACTATGGAATACTGCTCAGCCATAAAAAAAAATGTAACATTTCTAATATGAAATTGCTTATTGGTATTTCCTTAATTATGGCTTCCATGTTTATTTATCTTACTGGTATTTTACATTATTTGCCACCTTATTCTATTTCCAAATAAAAGATAGAAGGAAGGAAGAGAAATTTGGTATTAATATGAACAGGGCTTGGTAACCTGTTGATTATGAGTAATAAGAGAAGGATGAGAATTTCCAGTCTCAGAAACGGGATTATTAAACTCCTTGTGAAATTTCATATGGAAAAGACAGAGATCAGGAAATAAGGTGATTTTCAAATATGTGAGTCTGAGTTATGGGTGAACCAATGCATAGGTGAAGATGGCCTGTAATCATCTGAAAATAGAAATCTAGAGTTTAGGGGAGAGGTGTGCTGAAGAGAGAGTGGATTAAGCAGAAACAAGAGTCCAAATGGTAGTTGAAACCAAAGGGTGGCTGAGCTTCCCAGGGAAAGTAAACACAGTAAGAAAAGAAGAGGCCCGAGGACAGAATCAGGATGGACATGAATACTTAGGGAAGGTAAAAAGTATTGATGTGGAGGAATCTGAAACACAAGAAGACAATTGCCAAATATGGTATCGATTAAGCTTTAATAACAGAGAGTTACCAAATGGAGAAGGACATTAAAGTGAATTTCGGCTCTCCATGAGTCGTGGCAGGAAGCAGAAGCACGCTGTGTGGGGCAGAGACAGCGAGGCAGGGCAGGATTCGGCTTCTCTCCACTATGCTTCAATATCCTCTCCCATTTCCCATTTCATTTTACTTCTTTCCCTCCAGTTCCTTTCCCCTTTCTCCGTACCTCTCTTCTTTTTCCTTCCCTCCTTCTTTCCCTCCCTCCGATTTCTCCTTTTCTATATCTTCGTTTCTCACATATATTGACAAAATACCTTATGAAATCAATAAAATATGAGGCATTAAGAATAACTCACATTAAAAGGATCTGTGTAACACAGGGGTTCTGGATTGACAAGAAGAGGAAAACCATTTACTAAATTATCTATCCAGAGATCAAAACTTATCACAGGGAAGTAGCTGCACAGACTGGAGTAGATGCCTAGTATCTAGGTGTAGACTGTCCCTGCCATTCATTTCCCCAACAAAGGACACAGCCTTTGATGTTCTACACAAGTTACAGGATGCCCAGAGTCAAGAAAATCATCAAATCATTGTCATATTCCAGCTGGGGTTAACTTCACCATTCTAGAAGAATTTGAAATAATAATCCACATTTCAACTTAAGACAATATTTAGGAAACATTGTGTTCTCTTAGTTTTTGAACCAAACTTATTACCAGCAAGGTAATATTGCAGAGGAAGGAGCTAGAAGACAGAATCCTATCTTTGCCACAACGCATAATGAGGCCAGATCAAAAAAGCTGTGCTAGATTTGGCTGATGCCATTGCATTGGCAGGTTTTCCAGTCAGCCAGCTCAGTTAAGTCAATTCTGGTGATCTGTCCATGGCACCTTCTACATATCCAGGCTCAATACCAGCAGAGAACTTGAATGAAGTTGACTATTCTGCACGTATTGAAGAGAGACCCTCTGAAGTTGTGTTATTACAGGACACAGAGGACATTGGTTCCAAAGAGGTTCCCCCATTCCCAGACACTGCTGTGTGCACAATGTGCTCTGTCATGTAGGAAGATGGAGCCATGATTCCAATCCCAGAGACAAAGACTAAGGATTCACACACCAGATGGCACAAGAGATCCCAGCTACTTTTGAGGTGGTAGATAAAATATCTAATTTCTAGAAACACGCACTGAAATAATACAATCAAATCCTCAAAGAGAATGTGGGTCACATAGCTCCTGATTGTGATCCTAGATCATGCCAAGCACTTTTGGGATTTCTTTAAAGCCTCTAACAATTCCATGAGGGGAGGATTTGGGATCCACAGCAACATGGATGCTGAAGAGTGTATTTTGACAAAAAGTTCCTGTTATTTTAGGTGATCTCCTCAGGACTCATTCTTAATTTGGACAAACAAGACTGGTTAGACTCACTTTTAAGCCTAAATAAATATTTTTTGCAGCTGAGTTTTTAAGGAGTCACTTAGGTTGAGGTTGCACGCTTTTTTGGAAGCCTGGCAAATAAGTACTCTTTATAGTCAATCAAGGGGAATCTGTATACTCTAGAAATCACAGGTAAAGTTTTACAGCATGTTTCAAAATAAAGATTTCCAACATCAACTCTTCTCTGACACATGGTCATTTCAGTTCTCTAAGGATTTGGTAATAAAGAAAACAATAAATAAAACTTAAAGAAAACAGAAGCTGTGTTTCAAAGACATTTATTTCAGTTCCGTGCCTGATGGAAAGAAGAATTAGCAGGACGGTCTAATACTATACCTTCCCCAGCTGGATAAATGTGGACAACGTGGCTTCCTGATCTGAAGCAAGTAGACAGCAACAGTTTTTTACTTGTATCACTTTCTGAGCCTCAGTTAATTCATTTTCAAAACATTTAAAGTCTTAGATCCATTATAAGCTAATCACAAATGTAGAATATTCACATGATTCCACTTATACTATTTAATCCAAATCTCAATATGCCAAAATGTGTGGAAGGGAAAACTGCATTAGGTGGAATTTGAGCTAAATGTATTCTGAGCTCTATTTCAAATGTAAGAATTAGTTATTCTATGATAATATTGTGCCATATTTTTTGTATGTGAGTTTTTTTTTTCTCGTATCCTTAATGTAGTCCTGATTTTTAGTTATGCACACAATACCTAGGAAGATCTCTCTACAGCTACCACCAGATCAATATATAGCTATATTTTTGTTTCTGCCCAGTGTCTAGAACATATTAGTCATTCATTGAATATGTTGAAATAAATAGAAATAAAATAATTTCACTGTTTGACAGGGATGTCCTTTACGTTACTTCAAATAGATTATCTTCCATGTTACTTTCATTTATTTGACAGTAATTTAACGATGGCAATGTTCTCGGGGTTGGAGATTAAATAAAGAATAAGACACAGCCACAGAAAGTGTAAAAAAGATGGGCAGACATAATACACAAGCTGTCCTGAGGGTGTGTGGACTTGATGTGAGAGGATCTAGCTAGGGGGGTATACGGCCACACTGAGGACAACAGATCTTATTGACAGAGAAATTTCTAAGGTATGAAGGATGACCATGTGTTATCCAGGTAAAGGTGACAGAAGAGGCTTCTAGCTACAGAAGTTAGAAATTTTATTTATTTTTTAAAGTCTTTGTTAAAATATGAAGACTATAGTGTTCTATGATGAAAGTGTGTATTTACTGAGAGGGCAGTCATTTTAATCCTTGTAGCATCATGCTCCACCACTTTGATTCTCATGCTATTTCAAGGTATTTAGTTGTTACAATTTCACTGAGTATGAACAGTACCAAAGAAGGAAAAGCAATACTGTTAACTACAAAAAAAAAAAAAAAAAAAAAA
>NW_007727210.1:109226-159236 GCF_000696425.1 Galeopterus variegatus
TTGTTTTTATTTTTATTTTTTATTTTTTTATTTAATTTTTTTTTTTTTTATGTCCGGCAATGGATCGCAACCCTCAGTGTCGCCCCCATACCGGACCGGGACCGGCAACGGGATCGCAACCCTCGGTGTTGCCCCCGCACCTCGCTCAGCCAGTGAGCGGGAACCGGTCTGTATGTGGGATCCGAACCCTCAGTGGGAGCGCAGCTGCGCTTCCCAAGCGGCGCACTAGCGCAGTGCACCACTGGGCCGGCCCCACAAACAATTGTTTTTAAAGAAATTTTTCAAAAGGGGGTACATTTATTCTAAAAATAATAGTCAATATTTACCTTTGAAGTTACAGAGTTTGAGGATAAATGTTACATATAATTTCGCCTCTTTCTGTTAAAGGAAGGACTGTTTACAAACTCTGTATTCTTGATGAAACAATGACAAAAATTCAAAAATGCAAACAAAACAGAAGATGAAGGGAGTATGGCTATTTTTAGGAACCTGCAAAGCTAACCTGCAGACTCAGACTCAGCATCTTTAACCTCCTATATATAATTAGCCTTTGTTTCCACCTAGTACATCCTGTGATAAAATCAAGGAAAATGCATACATGATATCACTTTTCCTGGGATCCATTTAAAATGAATTAATGGGCAAACTAAATGTGGACAGGAGCCTTGGAGGAGGCATTAGAAGGAAACAGGATGAGAAGATGATCAAAAAAGGAACAGAGTGAATGTGATAGTGCTCGTATTCTCTTCCTTTGGACAGGTAAAATTTAGAGTTCTCTAGTCTGTTTTACTCTGATGATTAAACATGTTTGTATTATGGATTCAAAACAAAAGGAAATGTAACAAAAAGAAGCGTCTGATGAATTGTTTCATGAACAGTGTACTTACGGACACAGACAGGGGTTTGTCCAGACCATCTGTGGTCCTGCAAGCATATCCTAACGGAAGTCCCCACAAGCCGGAAACCAGGATTACACTGATAAACCACCGTGTCTCTGTAGCTGAAGCCATCTCCGCTAATATGACCATTCACGATTGGGTCTGGGGAACCGCAGTGGCCAGCTAAAACCAAGTAAAACCAATAACAAAAATTTTAGAAAACTTGTCATTTATAAAAGTACTATGTTCATAATTTGTTTACCTTTATTATAAAGTCAATAACAGCACTGAATATATTACTTATTGGCATTTCTACCATTTATCTCTATATATATGCATACATATGTATACTTTCATTTTATATAGTTTTCCTTTTATACTATAGTATAGTTTTTCTTTTTCATATTATTTTTCTCAACAACTGTGATTAAAATATATTTCTTTTTAAAAAAATTATTATTGATTATGGATTTTCACGGGGTACAAAGCTGACTGTCACCACCTGTGCCCAAGATGTGATGATCAGATCAAGACTATCAGCATGCCCATTACCACAAATTGAAATTTTTCCCTGTACCCCACACAGCCTCTTCCCATCCTCCTTCTGCCTCCTTTCCCCTTCCACACCCTCAGCAACCCTAGGTACGTTCTCTCCCTCTGCAAGTCTGATGCAACACTGTGGTCTTTCTTTCCTTCCATCTTTCTATCTTAGCTCCCACTTATGAATGAGGGCATGCAGTATTTTTCCCTCTGTGCATGGCTACCATACTATCAGCAATCCCAATTCTGGGTATATACCCAAAGGGATGGAAATCATCATGTCAATGTGATACCTGCACTCATGTTCATCGCAGATAAGGAACCAAGCTAAATGTCCGTCAACGGAGGACTAGATAAGGAAATTGTGGTATATTTACACTATGGAATACTGCTCAGCCATAAAAAAAAATGTAACATTTCTAATATGAAATTGCTTATTGGTATTTCCTTAATTATGGCTTCCATGTTTATTTATCTTACTGGTATTTTACATTATTTGCCACCTTATTCTATTTCCAAATAAAAGATAGAAGGAAGGAAGAGAAATTTGGTATTAATATGAACAGGGCTTGGTAACCTGTTGATTATGAGTAATAAGAGAAGGATGAGAATTTCCAGTCTCAGAAACGGGATTATTAAACTCCTTGTGAAATTTCATATGGAAAAGACAGAGATCAGGAAATAAGGTGATTTTCAAATATGTGAGTCTGAGTTATGGGTGAACCAATGCATAGGTGAAGATGGCCTGTAATCATCTGAAAATAGAAATCTAGAGTTTAGGGGAGAGGTGTGCTGAAGAGAGAGTGGATTAAGCAGAAACAAGAGTCCAAATGGTAGTTGAAACCAAAGGGTGGCTGAGCTTCCCAGGGAAAGTAAACACAGTAAGAAAAGAAGAGGCCCGAGGACAGAATCAGGATGGACATGAATACTTAGGGAAGGTAAAAAGTATTGATGTGGAGGAATCTGAAACACAAGAAGACAATTGCCAAATATGGTATCGATTAAGCTTTAATAACAGAGAGTTACCAAATGGAGAAGGACATTAAAGTGAATTTCGGCTCTCCATGAGTCGTGGCAGGAAGCAGAAGCACGCTGTGTGGGGCAGAGACAGCGAGGCAGGGCAGGATTCGGCTTCTCTCCACTATGCTTCAATATCCTCTCCCATTTCCCATTTCATTTTACTTCTTTCCCTCCAGTTCCTTTCCCCTTTCTCCGTACCTCTCTTCTTTTTCCTTCCCTCCTTCTTTCCCTCCCTCCGATTTCTCCTTTTCTATATCTTCGTTTCTCACATATATTGACAAAATACCTTATGAAATCAATAAAATATGAGGCATTAAGAATAACTCACATTAAAAGGATCTGTGTAACACAGGGGTTCTGGATTGACAAGAAGAGGAAAACCATTTACTAAATTATCTATCCAGAGATCAAAACTTATCACAGGGAAGTAGCTGCACAGACTGGAGTAGATGCCTAGTATCTAGGTGTAGACTGTCCCTGCCATTCATTTCCCCAACAAAGGACACAGCCTTTGATGTTCTACACAAGTTACAGGATGCCCAGAGTCAAGAAAATCATCAAATCATTGTCATATTCCAGCTGGGGTTAACTTCACCATTCTAGAAGAATTTGAAATAATAATCCACATTTCAACTTAAGACAATATTTAGGAAACATTGTGTTCTCTTAGTTTTTGAACCAAACTTATTACCAGCAAGGTAATATTGCAGAGGAAGGAGCTAGAAGACAGAATCCTATCTTTGCCACAACGCATAATGAGGCCAGATCAAAAAAGCTGTGCTAGATTTGGCTGATGCCATTGCATTGGCAGGTTTTCCAGTCAGCCAGCTCAGTTAAGTCAATTCTGGTGATCTGTCCATGGCACCTTCTACATATCCAGGCTCAATACCAGCAGAGAACTTGAATGAAGTTGACTATTCTGCACGTATTGAAGAGAGACCCTCTGAAGTTGTGTTATTACAGGACACAGAGGACATTGGTTCCAAAGAGGTTCCCCCATTCCCAGACACTGCTGTGTGCACAATGTGCTCTGTCATGTAGGAAGATGGAGCCATGATTCCAATCCCAGAGACAAAGACTAAGGATTCACACACCAGATGGCACAAGAGATCCCAGCTACTTTTGAGGTGGTAGATAAAATATCTAATTTCTAGAAACACGCACTGAAATAATACAATCAAATCCTCAAAGAGAATGTGGGTCACATAGCTCCTGATTGTGATCCTAGATCATGCCAAGCACTTTTGGGATTTCTTTAAAGCCTCTAACAATTCCATGAGGGGAGGATTTGGGATCCACAGCAACATGGATGCTGAAGAGTGTATTTTGACAAAAAGTTCCTGTTATTTTAGGTGATCTCCTCAGGACTCATTCTTAATTTGGACAAACAAGACTGGTTAGACTCACTTTTAAGCCTAAATAAATATTTTTTGCAGCTGAGTTTTTAAGGAGTCACTTAGGTTGAGGTTGCACGCTTTTTTGGAAGCCTGGCAAATAAGTACTCTTTATAGTCAATCAAGGGGAATCTGTATACTCTAGAAATCACAGGTAAAGTTTTACAGCATGTTTCAAAATAAAGATTTCCAACATCAACTCTTCTCTGACACATGGTCATTTCAGTTCTCTAAGGATTTGGTAATAAAGAAAACAATAAATAAAACTTAAAGAAAACAGAAGCTGTGTTTCAAAGACATTTATTTCAGTTCCGTGCCTGATGGAAAGAAGAATTAGCAGGACGGTCTAATACTATACCTTCCCCAGCTGGATAAATGTGGACAACGTGGCTTCCTGATCTGAAGCAAGTAGACAGCAACAGTTTTTTACTTGTATCACTTTCTGAGCCTCAGTTAATTCATTTTCAAAACATTTAAAGTCTTAGATCCATTATAAGCTAATCACAAATGTAGAATATTCACATGATTCCACTTATACTATTTAATCCAAATCTCAATATGCCAAAATGTGTGGAAGGGAAAACTGCATTAGGTGGAATTTGAGCTAAATGTATTCTGAGCTCTATTTCAAATGTAAGAATTAGTTATTCTATGATAATATTGTGCCATATTTTTTGTATGTGAGTTTTTTTTTTCTCGTATCCTTAATGTAGTCCTGATTTTTAGTTATGCACACAATACCTAGGAAGATCTCTCTACAGCTACCACCAGATCAATATATAGCTATATTTTTGTTTCTGCCCAGTGTCTAGAACATATTAGTCATTCATTGAATATGTTGAAATAAATAGAAATAAAATAATTTCACTGTTTGACAGGGATGTCCTTTACGTTACTTCAAATAGATTATCTTCCATGTTACTTTCATTTATTTGACAGTAATTTAACGATGGCAATGTTCTCGGGGTTGGAGATTAAATAAAGAATAAGACACAGCCACAGAAAGTGTAAAAAAGATGGGCAGACATAATACACAAGCTGTCCTGAGGGTGTGTGGACTTGATGTGAGAGGATCTAGCTAGGGGGGTATACGGCCACACTGAGGACAACAGATCTTATTGACAGAGAAATTTCTAAGGTATGAAGGATGACCATGTGTTATCCAGGTAAAGGTGACAGAAGAGGCTTCTAGCTACAGAAGTTAGAAATTTTATTTATTTTTTAAAGTCTTTGTTAAAATATGAAGACTATAGTGTTCTATGATGAAAGTGTGTATTTACTGAGAGGGCAGTCATTTTAATCCTTGTAGCATCATGCTCCACCACTTTGATTCTCATGCTATTTCAAGGTATTTAGTTGTTACAATTTCACTGAGTATGAACAGTACCAAAGAAGGAAAAGCAATACTGTTAACTACAAAAAAAAAAAAAAAAAAAAAAATGGAGTGAAGGCAGCCCTGAGCACTCAAAACCAAGTATCAACTAATTAAAATAAATGTAATTATTTGGTAAACCCTATATCATGATGCCAGATTTTGGTTTGGTTTGGTTTGGTTTGGTTTATTTTTAATTGACATTTGACTTCAGCTTTAACAAAGATTACTAATTTTTTTATAGGCAATTGTGAAGCAACAATAATCACACCTAGGAAATCAAAAAACCTGAATTTCTTGAGAAATGTCCTCATAGATTGTACTATTAAAATGTGAAAAGAAAATCTTGGGGTAAATGTATGTGGCTTATTTTACTTGTATATCAATCCTACCCATTAATATGCTAGTAATTTTAACCTCATAGAACTGATAGGCCAACACCTAATAAAGCTGGAGGTATAAAGCTACCTGACATCAAATTATATTACAAAGTTGTTGTAACCAAAACAGCATGGTACTAGCATAAAAACAGACACTGAATCAATGGAACAGAATAGAAAACATGGGAATCAACTCACATACTTACAGTCAACTGATCTTTGACAAAGACAACAAGAACATACATCAGGGAAAAGATTGACTCTTCAGTAAATGGTGCTAGGAAAACTGTACTTCTATATGCAGAAGAATAAAAGTGGACCTGCACCTCTTACCATACATCAAAATCAACTCAAAACTGGTTAAAGACTTAAATATAAGACCCCAACCCATAAAATTACTAAAGAAAAACATAGGGGAAACACTCCAGAAAGTAGGACTGGGCAAAGACTTTATGAATAAGACCTCAAAAGCACAAACAACAAAAGAAAAAATAAACAAATGGGACTATATCAAATTAAAAAGCTTCTGCACAGCAAAGGAAACAATCAACAGAGCAGAAAGACAACCACAGAATGGGAGAAAATATCTGCAAACTATACATCCAACAAGGGATTAATATCCAGAATATAAACTAACTCAAACAACTATAGAGTGAAAAAAAAAAAAAAAAAAAAAAACCAATTAAAAAATGGGCAAAGGAAATGAATAGACATTTTTCAAAGGAAGACATACAAATGGCCTACTGGTATATGAAAAAATGCTCAACATCACTAGTCGTGAGAGAAATACAGATCAAAACCACATAGAGATATCATTTCACCCCAGTTAGTCTGGCCATTATTAAGAAGACCAAGAACAACAAATGCTGGCGAGGATATGCAGAAAAGGGAACTCTGTCTTCTACACTGTTGGTGGGACTGTAAATTAGTACAACCATTATGGAAAACAGTATGGAGGTTCCTCAAACAACTACAGATAGAACTCCATATGATCCAGCAATCCTACTACTGGGCATATATCCAAAGTAATGGAAATCATCATGCTGAAGGGATACCTGCACTGCATTTGTACCTAAGTTCTATTTACAATAGCCAAAATATGGAACCAACCTAAGTGTCTATCAGTGGACAACTGGATAAGGAAAATGTGGTGTATATACATAGTGGAATACTACTCAGCCATAAAAAAAGAATGAAATTCTGCCATTTGCAGCAACATGGATGAGTCTGGAGAAAATTATGTTAAGTGAAATAAGCCAGACAAGGAAAGAGAAATACTGCATGTTCTCACTGGAAGGAAGGAAGGAAGGAAGGAAGGAAGGAAGGAAGGAAAGAAAGAAAAGAAAGGAGGGAGGGAGGGAGCAGAGAGAGCGAGAGAGAAAGAGAGAGAGAGAAAAGAAAGAAGAAAGAAAGAAAGAAAGAAAGAAAGAAAGAAAGAAAGAAAAAAGACCAAAACAATATGTTGAGCTTTCAGAAGGAGGAAACATACCTAAGCATAATAGAGATGGCAGAGGCGGGGGAGGGAGGAGGCATGGTTTCGGGAGGGATATACTGGGTAAAGGGCATAAAGAAAAATCATATTCGTAATAATAATATGCTTAAATAAGTAAATAAATAAATAAATAAAATCAACTGGGAAAGAATGCTATGAAATCTTAACCTCATACGATTTTTAATCCATCATATATAGACAGATAAATATAGATATATCTTAAACGAATTGCTGAACTGTCTTTTAGTTCGAGAATGTATTAACAATTCAATTACTATCACACTTCTAGAGCTTTAAAATTTAATTCTTCATTTTTCCCATGTTGAGGACAGGTATTACTGTGAGATAGGTAATTCACCAACTGCTTAAAATTGTTATTGAGAAAATTGGTAGCAGAATTGAAAATTTAATGTTCTGCTCAGGTGACTCTGTTTCATTCACTATACCAAAAAAAAAAAAAAAAAGAGAGAGAGAGAGAGAGAGAAAAGAAAAGAAAACATTCAAAGTGCCTTTTAAAAACTAATTGAATGATGGAATAGGAATACTGTGAAATTTCAAAACAGATGGGTGACAGGAATCTGGATGTCTTACGTCATTTGCAAGTTATGCCTTCATACCATAAGCTTTGAAAATGACCTGCTTTTACACTTATTCTGTATATGATAAAAGTTGTATTATTGTTTCTAATTATAAGCTGTTGCTATATTTTGGTCAGAATGTCCCAAATAGAAAAAGAGAAGTTTTTAAAACAGTCTTTCTCCAAAACTGGGTTAGAAGAAAATAAAATCTGCCAAAAAAGTCACCTAAGCACAGAGATCAGTAGCAAGATAGATGGAACACTGAGGTGACCTTCATAGCAAAGAAATCAAGCTACAGGAATCCCATAAGCAAAACACTGAGATGGAAGGAGCCAGAGAAAAAGAGGTGCCTCATTTCTTGACTGGTTAAAGTTTTCCTGCAAACTGCATCTATTCAGGAGAACTCAGTGGCAGGTGACGTCTGCTGGGGGTGGACACAGAAGAAAACACCTGTTCCATTCACACCTGCAGCAGCATGGCCAGCACTTAGACCAGGGGAGGCAGCACTACCTGCAATTTACAAAGCTTAACATTGGACAGCAGGGATCTCAACGGGGCCAGCCTCTCAAAGCCTTGTTTCTAGAAGGTTTCTGTTTGAATTCCACTGCACAGATATTTTAGTGTAAGTTGTTAAACCTTTCTGAGGGAAGCAAAGGGTGTTTTTTTCTAGTAAAGTGAACATTCTGGAAACTAGTTCTGGAATGAATCCAGTTTCCTCAGATTTCTAGTGTGTGCCCCTGGTAAGAATTCTACAAACTCTCCAGAATTTAGTTCAATGGCGCCATGTTTCAGAGAAGGAATATTATTCACAGATAGGATTTTGGCATGGTTCCAAACTGTTTTGCACTGCCTGATTTTTGATACCACAGTGAGGCATGCAGCCTGCAACTTAACACCACCACAGTGATTTCTAGTGGTGACCTTTCTGAGTGATGTCACAGGGTGTCTTGGATCCTCAGGGCCTCCAGTGTTAGCAGAGTTACCTTAACATTACAACAAATGCAGAGAATGAACACCTCTAATGTAGTAAAGTAGGTTTGAGCCTGCTGCAAACATGTAGGCCTGTGCAATTTTAGAAATGGCTTCAGTGACTTGGAAGTTTAATGAAGTTATCCTTAATGCCTTAAAAATCACTATACCAGTGAAAATGTTCGACACAGTTTCTCCCATGTTTTAGGTTTCACACCTGTATTTTTTTGGTGTGAAATCAGTGCCTCCTACAGCAACCGTATGACTGGGTCTCTGTCCCCTCACAAGATCATACACACACACACACACACACACACACACTCTCACACACAAACACGTACATACAATTTCTTCCTTTTTGGTGTGAAATCAGTGCCTCCTACAGCAACCGTATGACTGGGTCTCTGTCCCCTCACAAGATCATACACATACACACACACACACACACACACACACACACACACACACACACACTCTCACACACAAACACGTACATACAATTTCTTCCCTGAGAGTTGTCTATTTTAAGGTCACCTTTTCAATGTACCACTTTGTAACAACACAAATGCTAAATATTAGTCTGGGGATTAGAACTGAATTCATTTTTTGAAAATCTATAAACCAAATATTCAACCTTAGTATTTGCTTTGTGATTATTGGTACTTATTGCTGAAAATAAAATACTAAGCATTATAAATATCCTGCTCCTGTAAGAGAATTAGAAATGTCATATGCTTTATGCTATCCGTTCTGTGCAATAACACTGTCTTTGAGCTAAAGTCAGAGTTATTTGGACAGTGAATTCCAAAGCCAATTTACAAACTCTTTGTGAGTATTAATAAGTGGTCATAAAATGTCAGATGGATTAGATCCACTTATGTGCAGGGAAAACTATTATTAGCATTAAACGTCAATGGACATATTTAAATCTTTAGATCTGTATGCATTAAAGGAACACATTTGAATACTGATAGGTAAGACTTTTCTTTTCCTTCCAGTGCACATTCTAGGAGTAATGCTGAGTGACTTTGTCACAGAAAAATGTGGTATTCTAGAAAGTACATGAAAGTACATCCTTGCAAAGGTATGCAAGCAAGGGGACTGTTGAGCTATGTAACACTCTGTGCTGTCAATAACAACAACAAACAAGGATACAATTTCTCTGCCACGAAATACATTTTTATCAAATCTCTGTTTAATGCACCTTAGTCAATGACAATTATTTTAAGCTATACTTGAAACGAAGAAAAATTCAACCTAGTCCCATGATTTGGATAGTCTTTGGGACTTTCAGAAATTTTTCATCTGTTCTTTTTTTAATAAAGTTCCCAAATATATCATATTTTATACCTTTATCCATGTGCATTTACTGCCCCCTTTACCTGAAATTTCCTTCCAAACCTTGTCTGACTATAAAACTTCTATGTGGGGCCGGCCCGGTGGCGCACTGCTGTAGTGCGCCGCTTGGGAAGTGTGGTGGCGCTCCCGCCGAGGGTTCGGATCCCACATGCAGACCAGCCGCTCGCTGGCTGAGCGAGGTGCGGGTGCAACGCCGAGGGTTGCAATCCCGTGGCCGGTCCTGATCCGGTACGGGCGCGACACTGAGGGTTGCGATCTGTTGCCGGTCACGAAAAAAGACAAAAAGGAAAAAAAAATTATGAATGTATGATGAACTATAATTGGAAAGGCATAAGAAGCCCATATTCAGGAACAAAGACAAAAAGGAAAAAAAAAAAAAAAAAACTTCTATGTGTCCCTCAAAACTCAGCCCATATCTACCCTACGTGTGTAGTTTTGCACAAACCCTAAAGGAATTACTGCCCATTTTTACCAGACACAAATATCTTTTTTATTTTAGGTTTCTCTACAATAGAAGAATCTATCTTTAGTCCTACATATTTAAAATATCCAGGCTTCTAGTTTTTGTTGTTGTTTTCTTTGTTTTGAATTCAGCAGAATGCATGGTAATTTTTCTTACCTATTAACCTCCACTATTTGACTTTGAGGTCTAAGTGCAGGGTCATGGTCTGTGCAACAGGATTCAGCCCAGTGCCTGACCTGGAGTCACGTCCATAATATTATGTGAACTTTTTTCCATAATCCTGTTGCTGTATTAGACCAGAGAGCTCTACCCCTGCACGTGACTTGTTCAGGCAAATGAGACTCCCCATGGCACAAAGAGCACCTCTGCCCTATTCCACATGTATGCAGGTGCCACTGCACCTGTGGTTTCTTGAGTAACTTTACTCCATTTCTGCTTGTTGAAGTTCCACCTGTCATCAAAGTGGCTTCCTCCATCCCTGCGTCCTCCATTATTACTCTCAATCTCTCCCACCGTTACCTGGCTTTCTGGATGACTTGGTTTATACATCCCTTCTGCTATCCATTAGTCCCAACTTTTTATTAAAAATACTTGGTATTTACCTTATATGTTCCTTAGATTATAAATTCTGTAAAAGGAAAAGCTATATCTTATTAATGACTACATGCTACTCAACAGATCTCGAGGAATTAAAATAACTTAATTAAATACTATTTAGAAATATAGACAGAAACATTCATGACTCAGAATTTTGCTACAATTACCCCCAAGCCACCAAAAATGCATATATATGTGCAAAATATGAGGACTGACATTGGGTGTTTCCCTAACTAATATGCAGTACATATTTTACAATTAAGATCATATAACAAAGATCAAAAGGGGGGAGGATTAATTTTCTTGCTCTAAAACCATCATTTAGCTGCAATATAAGCAAATATATTATAATCATAATCAGTTGTTTTATAAAACATTTCTATATGGATCTCAAAAAATACAAAGCATTTAAAGAATACATTCTAATTTTATTTTCTAAGAACTATGAATAATTATGGCCTAAAATATTATTTTAAATCATGTTAACTATTTAAAGCATATGGATGTCACAATGATATTATATTTACTAAAGAATTAAACTTCTCATAGGTTATTATAGTGCAGCAAATGTAAATTTATTTCAAATAACAAAATAATCTATTAAAAAATAGATAATTTTCTTTATGTGGGAAATGTCCCAATCTATCACTAACATCTTGAATACTACAGATTCAAGAGGTAACAAAGTGGGTCAGATGATAGGTTATCATGTGTTGAAAAGTCTAAATGATATAAATGTTATCAAATGATTAATATAGGCTTATACAACGGGGACCTAGACTACAAACTTACAGCCTCATTCTGGTTTGTGTGCTCTCTGTTGGGTTCAAGGCAAACTACCAAAGGGAAGATAAACTGAAGAAAATAATTAAGGGAGCATGTAGACTATAAAGCTTCCGTGATGGATTAAAAGGCACCTGAGAAAGCAGATATGGGTTCAGCATTCTCAGTGCTTAATTCTCCAGCCTAAGAAGATCCATAGCATTACACAGTACCGACAGTAAATTAGAACAAGTCCTTTATAATTTAGAGAACTCTGGGAGATCCCCGTCGTAACACAGGAATGACAGCACTGATTAAGCGAGGGCCAACCTTTTATAAGAATGTGCTCTGATGCACACATGCATTACTTTGCCTAAAGCGTAGCTATAATGATGTTTGCATGAGTACTCCATCCTCTCTTCAAGGTTCTGCTTAGAATTCAGACTAGGAACCTCAAACACAGCATAGATTCAGTTCTTGAATATTAGGAAAAGGAAATTATCCTCCCTCTCCTTAAATACAGCACTCCTACAGTTAACACTCACAAGGCTCAGCCTGTACGAGTGTTGTCCATTCACGTGCTTTGCCATTTCTACTGTGATAATCAGCGAGGATTCCAGCATATTCTCCCCTGTTGGAAATCACTGGAAAAAACTAGAGTACTAGAAATAAGATCCATGTTCCACACAAAATAGAAGCACAATCTCAGGAAAATGTGCTCTACTCTTTCTAGTAACTCTACAGATAAACAACAAGTTATGTCGCCCACAGTTTGTAAAACTGCTTTTATCAAGGTGTCTTGCACTGTGATGACAAGTATCATAGACATAGCCTCAATACAGCTCACATCCAGAGGAATCTGTGTTAGTCCGTTTCTGTGGCTTATAACAGAACACCTGAAACTGGATCATTTAAAAAGAAAGAAAATTTATTTCTTACACTTTTGGAGGCTGGGAAGTCCATGGTTCAGGGGGACATCTTAGTGGTGATCCTCTGCAGTGATGAAGGTTATCACACGGTGTGAATGGCAAGAACTCTCTAACTTGCTCACTTGCTCTCCTTATAAAGCCACCAGTTCCCCTTCTGTGACAAGCCACTAAACCATTAATCCATTACACCATGACTGAATTAATCCATTCATGGGAGCACAGTTCTCTCAATGCAATCACCTCTTAAAGACTCCAAATACCATAATCAGAGTTCCCACCCTCTTAACCCTATTAAAATGGGGGCTAAGTTTCAAGGAGTCCTGGGGGAACATTCAGTCCATACCAGAATCCTGTTTAAAGAACTACCAAGTGTGGGGGCCAGCCCGGTGGCGCACTGCTACAGTGCGCTGCTTGGGAGTGTGGCGGCGCTCCCGCCGAGGGTTCGGATCCCACATACAGACTGGTTCCCACTCACTGGCTGAGCGAGGTGTGGGAGCAACACCGAGGGTTGCGACCCCGTTGCCGGTCCCGGCCTGGTACGGGCACAACACCGAGGGTTGTGATCCATTGCCGGTCACGAAAATAGACAAAAAGGAAAAAAAAAAAAAAGAACTACCAAGTGGGTCACTGCCTTCTGTGTAAAGTCTTTATTACATTGTTAAACAGACTTAGCCTGTTAAAAAAATACATAAATTAGGGGAAATTTTCTTCTATTGAGTTTAAAAGCTACTGTTTTCGGTACACAGTATCTGCTACTGTAAACCAATGAACGGAAATATGCCAGCATCAACCGTAGTCCTTGCCTTTGGTAGATGTCCTTAATTAATTTGATTTTTGTTTCTTTTTTTTCCCACTCACAGATTACTGATTAAGACCTGTAGAAGTCAGCACAGCACAGTCTTCAGGTTGACTCTACCCATCCGTCAGGCTTGTATTGAAATGGAAAACAATTTAGCACAACCGGTTTATTCCATCTTTCACCTGATAGCATTTTAAATATTTGAAAATAGCTATTAATTCCTTCCTAACTTATCTCCTGGCCAAACTATTGATCAAACATGTTCCAAATATGCCTCAAAGATCATGGTTACCAGGTCCTTCAGCACAGGTATATATCAGTATGATTCTGGCCATGGGGTACCCAGGCAAACAGAGGATGAGATGGACATTGTCAACAAGTCTTGGACCAAATAAGCACCAGAGCAATCTCCTCACATACCTGAGCCTTTTCTTACCCCAAACGCCCAAATTCTTTGCTTGAATGCTATAATTTCAGAATTTTCTCCTCATCATGAACATTTGAAGTTATGTGATTTCTTACCTTGAAGAAAATTTTACTTTAAATCCTACTGTTTTCTTAGGTATTTGGTCTATCATTAAAATGTAAGAGTTCCTGAATCTGTCATCTAATGCTATGTTCACTCTTTCAACAAGCATCATTACGACTCCCTAATCAAAGATATGAATAAAAGTTTTAAATTCAGAAATGCCATTTCTAAAGAGTTTTTCTAAAGACCTGTTCCATAGCAATAGCAAACCAAAGAATGGATGCAGAATTACACGTCTTGTGAAGACTCGTTAGCTTTTCATGAATACATGTCACCAAAGTTATTTATAAGGAATATGTTTGAGTATCTGTTCTACATATAATCAAATTAATTAATAGCTCTTGACAACTAACTTCTTATTGTGAGAAAAATTATACTAGATATGTGTCTAACTCGAGAGTAGCTCCTTTTAATAATGTCCCACAGGGAACTCAGTAATACCTGCTTGAATCCCCGCAGCTTGTTCAGATGGAATTCTCCTGGGCAGGACACTCGACTTCATCAGAAACTGAAGCTCTGTCTCATAAACTCCTTATCTTTTGTGGGGTTCCAGTTTCTGATATAAAAACGTGTCCTAACCTTTGTGTTGCCATAGTAATTCTTCTTGACAGAAAAGACAGAACTGAAGAAGGAGCTGAGACCTTCTGCTTTGTTTCTGTCGTCCATTATTTTAATTCCAACCCCAATGAGTGAATTTGCTTCTTATTTCAAACATAATTTATATAGCATTTTAATGGTTCTTAACACTTCTCATGGTTCCCAGATCATGGTGGGTTTGTCCTTCATAATACTGTCCTTAAAACTAGTTTAGTCTCTTGAATATGTCTTAGGACAGTTGCTTTGCTTGAAAATTGAATTTCTTGTAGAATATCTGGTGTAACTATTTCTGTTTGGGTAACTCATTTCCTCCTTATTGGGGTGATTTATTTTTCAGAGTCATAGTTTGGGTGTTGTTTTGTTTTGTTGAGGGGTTTTCTTACAGTTGAAGCCAAGGAATTATGTCAATTGTTTACTTTATTAAAAAACATATATCTCTATCAACTGCCTCCATATTTATTGTAAGTAATTTTCCCTCTATAAATGTCATGTTTATCATCTTTTAAGTCCAGATAAGCCTGAACGTTACCCAAGGTTATTTAGCTTGGTAGAAACCCAGAGTGATTTTCAAGCAAGTCATAACAATGGAAATAGACAAATGGCAATTCAAAGGACAAGTTAAGAAATGTAAGGAAAATAACAAGACTGATAAGAAAGAGCATACAGTATAAGCATCTCCAGAGCAGTACAGGATGAAGGACATAATTAGCCATGTAGAACTAAGGCACCAAGCCCTTCTCTTTGACATGTGTCCTGGGATGGGGAGTAATATAATGCATTAGTGCTCATGTCACTTCTAGTTAATCAATAAATTCCTCCTTCATGGTCAGAATTAGCATGATGGTACAACACTCTTTTATACCTTCCTTTGAGAGATAAAATTGTTGACAAAGGGGCATAATATTTACTCAGATACACTCGTAATGTTAAGAAGTCTGTGTTCTACAGGGGTATTTCGAAAAGTTCATGGAAAGGTTCATATTATCTTTCAATTCTATTTCTCCATGAACTTTTCGAAGTACTCTCATGTAATCAAACTAAGTTTAAATGTTGCTTTTTGATATTTATTAGCTTTATGATGTTGGGAAAATTCATTACTCTCTGAGACTTTTTCTTATCTATAAATAGAAGTAATAAGCTCTCACAGTATGTTCTAATGAGGATTCAATAAGATAAAACTCAAAAATGCCTTGTACATTTTAAGTCATCAATAAATAACACAATCCATGATTTTTGTCTCCAAATAAGGCATCTGGTTAATATTTGGACTACGGAATGAGGATTCAATAAGATAAAACTCAAAAATGCCTTGTACATTTTAAGTCATCAATAAATAACACAATCCATGATTTTTGTCTCCAAATAAGGTATCTGGTTAATATTTGGACTACGGAGGTGTACAATACCTCCTGTATTAAATAGCTGTGTCTGATGTAGGATTGGAGCCTCTATTCCCTTCACCTGTCTGAGCATCTCATAATCTTCTCTAACAATGACACTACCCATCTCTGTTCTCCTCCCAGTTTACCCTTTTACCCATATCCCCTCCGTGTCTCACATACAACTTCATGGTTTCCCATGGACATATATCTCACTGGGTTACGGTATGCTAGCTACCCACCAGCAATCTATTTCTCTGGTGAAGGGATATGCTTTCATAGCCATATTCCATATAATATGAATCTTAACCCCTCAAGTCTCATGGTAGCTGTGAAACTGTATTTACAGTCTTTATACTAAATTTATTACCCATTATTTATCCATTGGTGTATATGCATATGTGGCTACATGTCATTTCTAATCTTTTCTAATTGTTTTTTTCTTTTAAATATTCTCTGCCTTCTCTAATTTTATTATTCCTTATATGCTGTATCTAATTTCTGCAACATTAATATTTTATGCATTATAATCTGGGCATTTTTCAGTTTAAATTTCTTCCAAGCAAATGGACTTATTTCTGAGCAAATCATCTTCCAATAGCTTCTAAGACACATTGCATACTGTTGAGACCATATTTTCTGGCACCTTCAGAGAGCCAACTATTAAATATGCATTTCCTCCTTTCTACTTCAAAGTCCTAACCTTCAGACAGAAGGAAAACACAAAATAGGTAAGGGTTTATTTGGGATCAATAAGACTCAAGCTGACCCTATGATTTAACAGTTATACAAAAAGAATATACCACTTAAACTCTCCAAGTCTCCAACAATAGCTTTACTTGAATCTCTTATTAGTAAGAACCAGTAAAATGTGGTTAGGGATGTATTTGTAAGCAGTAGAGCAGTAATAAAATGTAAGATGGTTTTGATTTCCATCCTCGTGATTACTATCAGAGTCTTGTATCATCTAGATTCCTTCTTTAGCACAAAGCTCCACTGAAGTTGACAGAGAAGACCTAGTCCACACCACCGCTGCCTAAAGGAGAGTGCTACTCAATGGCCACCCAATTTTATAAGGACATTTAGGAATACAAAAATATCTTAGAAGCATCTGTGACTCTACATAAAAGCCACATGTATCCAAAGAAATTTAAAACCTAAAAAAAACTATAAAGACTAAAAACAACTACAAGATATTATGTTCAATTATACACATATATATATATGTTTAATAATTTATATGTTCAATAATACATATTTTATTAAACATATAAATACTATGTAATATTAAAGAAACAGTCATGTGTTGCTTTATGATGGGGATACATCCTGAGAAATGGTGATTTTATTATTGTGAGAACATCACAGAGTGTTTACACAAACCTAGATGGTATAGCCTACTACATACCTGGGCTATTTGGTATAACCACTATAATCTTATAAGATCACCATCACATGTGTGGTTTGTCATTGACTGAAACATGGTTATGTGACACACACACACATATGTGTATACACACACACACACACACATACTCTTACATATATAGAGACAGAGAAAGCATTCAAGCAGCATTCGTGTGAGTACTGTAGTAATTTAACATTAAGTGGACACCATTCTGTGAATAAGTGTAAGAACCATCTCTTCATGGTTGGTTTTCTCAGGGGTAACTACTTTAATTTTATCCTCTTTCTTCAAGTTCTCTCACATGAAAAAAACAGATTTTACTATTCAAAGTGTACTAGCCCTGGCTTAGTTCCTGAAATGATCCTGGCCCAGAAGATACAGAAGCTTAATCCTTCCAGCTTCTACGGCTTTGACTGATTATAAAATTACTGAGGATCACAGAGAAGGCTAAAAAGGACTGAAGGCAGCTGAGTTATTTCACAAATGACTCAGAGTCCTACAGGATCTCCTTTAGAAATCATTGCACTATAAACTGCTTATTCAACAATTTTCATACATTATTCACAACATTTTTCAATGGAAACATTTTTGACTATTTTCAAAAATTATTATCCAGAATATTTTAATCTTTGGGGAAAAAGACCAAATTATTGCACACACATTCCATTTTAAATAATTCATTGTGCTTACATTGATCTGGATTAATATCACTTCAATTTGTTGATATGTTTTAAATTTTTAAAAAGATAAATGCATCATATTTTTAAATTCATTTTTGTGTGTCCTAAAACCATCATGGCATTTGAGAGTAGTTATATTCTCAGCACTCTGTAAAATAGTCTTTATATCACTTAAAGCAATATATGACCTTCATTTATTGCTCAGATTGAAAAGAAAATTTCCTTAGATACTCAAAAAGTTAGATTGTGAAATGCAGCATTATAATGCTAAGTAGGATTTAGCAGCACTGTGTCAGAGCATTTATAGCAAGAACTCATATGCATCGCTCAGCTCTAAAATATTTTTAAGGTTTATTTGAATTAAATTAGTTCCAGAACATAGATTAATTTACCGAGACATCGTGTTTCTGTGCCACTCCAGAGTCCGTTTGCTAAGCACTCTCTGACGTGAGAGCCCACGAGAGTGTAGCCTGTGTTACACGTGAATATTGCTGTGGCCCCATACACTGTCAACGTTCCAATCTTGTTACCATTTGGGGGAAAGGACAGACTTCCACATGAGATAACTAGAAGGAAAAAAACAATAATAAAGTGAACATTATTTCGGGTTGCAGGTTACTCTTGTGCCTAAAAACACACTCTTTAGTCCTAATTTTCATTAAGAACATGGAACAGGGTATCTGCTGAGGCCTAAATAGAACAACTATCTAAGAAGTTTGGGAGATAAATTAATGGTCACGCTCTTTATAGATACTTATTACATCACCTAAGTCTCTGCACTTCAAACTCATAAACACATCACAGAATCTCAGGGGAGGAAGGAAATCCAAAGTCATCAAAGCCAATTGATCAATTTCATTCTTATCTTAAGCAGGTAAGAATGAAAGTGTTAGAAAGCTGTTCAAAGAGAAGCGTTAAGAGCGCTAAATGAGCTATGATGTGGAAAGTGCCCAGGGCAAAGCTAGGAAGTGGCAGAAATTCCTGAGTTCTTATTACTAGCAAATGATTAAGAGGCAGTAAAACATAGTGAAGAAGAACAGACTCTGGCTGCAAGCTACTCTGGTTCAATGCTGGGTCTGCCAAGAACTAGCTACATGAGTCTGGCCAATTTCCTAAAGGTCTCTGGGCCCTGTTGGGTTGATAATAGTGCCTAATACATAAGGTTGTACGTTGGATTCAAGGAAAGGGCTAATGTAATTGCTTAAAGCTACAGCTTGCACATAATCAGGCTCAGTCAGGGTTGGTTAACAGTGAAGTAATAAATCAGGACCTATTTAGTGAATTGAAAGAAAATATGAACAGTTTTACAAACAATTCAAGTGAAGAAAAATTTGATGCATGTACCATTGAAACCAGCCCTTTTTAATTAAGCTGATTTTACTCCAAAATACGACAACCTGGGCTCCATTTCAAATGGGCAGACAGACACAGCCAGGTTAGGTCTGTTCTACAGGGGAATGCCCAGAAATTTGGAAGTTCAACTCCAGAGTACTTTACGATCAGAGCATTATTGTTGCTGAGAAAGCCTCTGTGATGTATTTGTTTCTGGGACTGCTAAATCATTACAGTGTCGTATCCTATGCTTTCAGTAATACTGCGAACATGTTTGCTGTACCAAATGTCAATGAATTCAAGTAAAATTTAGATTTCTACAATTTGTTATGAACTTTTCATTAAGCCTTTTCCCAAACATTGTGTGACCTTCACCATGAACTACGATATTTAAAGATGCATTTGTAGCCATTTCAGATAATTGGATCGTGTCCTGAAGCTTCCCACTTGTCAGAAATGTGCCAAACGATGCGGTCTGAGTCCATTTCCTCCTAGAGCTCTCAGTGCACCTTTCGTGAGAGACTAGCAAGAAGTCTGCCTCTTCCTCTGCATCTGCTTTTCTTCTTTCAGTTTCTGTTAAAAATATCCTGGCAACAAAACTATTTTACGTTTGTCCTCTAATAGGGTTTATTTGATTGTAAAGAAGAACTAATGGAGCAAAATGTGAGCTTTTCAGGAGCTGGATAGTGGGATTTCAGAGCTAGATTCTCCTTTGGTGGTAAGCCCGATACATTAATGAGGACAGACGCAACAACTGGAAACGCTAGCCTAATTGAAAAGGAGGACCCCCTCACTACGAAAAATAACTTTTGTCAAACATCACAAGAAAAGCCTTCTTCCATGTTATCTTCTCCCCTCATGTTTCCAAAAATGAATTCATTAAGTTTGTTTTTTTCCCATTTGTTAAGAATGCATTTATGTTCACAACCAAAAGTGCTTCCTCCGAAATCTTAGAGCAAGTCTTTGCACACACAAGATGCTCAGTTGACAGCATCGAAATGTCCCCAAGTTGCAATCCATAGTGCATTTTCTCACTCTCCTGTGGATTAAAAGCCATTTGCCTCCCTCCCCACAGGGAAGCCTGTTTGTCCTCTTTCCTTCAAATCTGCAATTATATTTACATTGAAATCTACTCTGCTTGAAAAGAAACTGTATTGTGACATATCTCTTCTCATCCCTGTAAGGTCAGCAGTCCTGTCAAAAATATGGATAAGACTTGTGAGTGTGATAAATAAGTACAAGCCCAACAGCAGGCACTTTCAAATAGGCTTGAGTCAGATAAAAGCCTAATGAACCTGCAGACCACCACGCACAGTGAAGAGCTGGCACAGGAGGGCTGGGCTCTCCACGGTGAAGGAAAGGCTGAGAGCACTCGTGATGGTTGGTTTCAAATACTCGAAGCCATTCTGTGTAGACCAGAGTCTGGCATTGTTTTATGAGGCCTAGAGGAACAGAGCTAAGATCAATCACTGAATATAAGTCAAAAAGAAGACCTCACGCAAAGTGAAAATGTTCAAACATGAAATCGCTGTCTCTGGGGCAATGAGCTGTCACTAGAGTTATTTGATGTTAGCTGGGCATTTACTTACCAGGATATTATCAAGAAAATTCTACTTTAGGTTGTCCTGAGTGATGTACAATGTCTACTCCAACAATGGAATGGAACAATAATGCCCATTCTATGGCTTCCTAGGGTATAGGTAAAACACATTTGCTGATGGAGACACGCTCCCGTGTGTTTAATGATCAATCCAGGCACAGCTCTCGTTACAAACAGGAGGTCAAAGACCACTTCACTGCGAGGTTGACCAAGGTCTGATTTAAGACAAGTCTTAAATTAGTGGTTAGAAAAGAGATACAGTCCAGAATTTAGGCAATGTTCTCTGAATACATATAATATAGCAAATTCTAATGTAGCTCTTTGTGTCTGTTTGTGTATAAAATTTTAAATGCAAAGAATTTTTTTTGGATTCATGGATTTCTGCAATAAACATTTTCCTTACTTTAAAAAAATAAACAATAAGTATAACAATAAAGAAATAAAAAAAGAAAAAATAATATTCTCCCATTTTTATGAAGACCTTGTTCTAGAGAGGAGTGTGAACACCCCTGGTTATTGAATTTAACCCTCTGTTATTTTCTCTTGAAGGATAAGATTTCAGAGTTAACAACTTAAAGGTAAGACTCAGGTCTCCTGTGCTACTCACCCACAGAGACCTGGGGCTCTGAGGACATGTTAGAGTAGCCCAGAGTTAGAATAACACAAACCCTTCAAAAAGTGGTGAACTTCTCAGCTGATTTTATAGTTGTTGTGAATGTGCTTAGAAGGTGACTCTTCATCTGGGGCTAACTGGACATGCAGATGGGAGAGTCTAACATTTCCAGTCCCCAAGCAGATAGATAACTGGAAACAATTTGCTGGATATCTCATGAGTAGGACCTAGGATAAACCTTAAGCAATTAAAGAAGTTTAAAAATTAGATCTCTTGAGCTACACCAATGACATAGATGATGATTTACTGATGATTCTACTGGCCCAGAACCAATACAGCGTAGAAAGTGACTTTGTGCTTCTGTGAAGACGCTTCTGCCATGTGGGAAATTGGCCTTACAGAAATGTGTCATTTTAATTATTTTTAATTCAGAAGTTAAATGGCATTTCAACTTCCTGGGGTTTATCACACACTTATTTAATATTAAATTATACTATCAACAGAATTCACATTGTGTTTTCTGTGTATGTGTTGGCAAAGTAAGAAACATGGGAGATAAATGTAAGTTTAAAATGTAATGAAAACATGTTATAGCAAAAATGAACTCATACATTTATTCATTTTTTTTCCTTGTAGATCCCAGAAAATAATGTATACATCTTAAGGTTCTAATAATAATTTTTAATTTTATTTTGGGGAAATAAAGTTTTAAGTCTTTAGTAATTCTCAACATTATATTGGCCATATTTTTTCTGACGTTATTAACTGACTTTTGAGAAAGTAGAGAATTATCATACTGAGCTACTAAACATTTGTTCTAAAGAATAATATATTAAATATTGAACTAGACCTGGTTGTGAAAAATATGAAAATAATGATACTAATACCATGAAAATAAATGTTAAAGGAAAATTTTAGATAAAAATTTAAACGATTTGACCAATGTTCCTTAACTTACAATGGGGTTCTGTCCTGACACAGCTGTCATAAGTCAAAAATAATGTAAGTTGAAAATGCATTCATGGGCCAGCCCAGTGGCGCACTGCTACAGTGCGCCGCTTGGGAGTGCAGTGGCGCTCCCGCCGAGGGTTCGGATCCCACATACAGACCGGTTCCCGCTCACTGGCTGAGCAAGGTGCGGGCGCGAGACTGAGGGTTGCGATCCGTTGCCAGACACGAAAAAAGACAAAAAAAAAAAAAAAGAAAAAGAAAATGCATTCATAACCTGATACAAACATCATAAAGGCAAAAACTTGTAAGTCACACCACTGTAAGTCGGGGACCATCTGCATTTGTTTGTGTAGGTGCTTTCATTGCTTTGTCTATTAATTGTGTGTCTCTTAGTTAGCAGGTGCCCTAAAACTTGTATTCTGTGCTGTTCTTCTGAAACAGTTCTTCTCAAAATATGATCCAAGAACTCCTGGAAGTCCCTGATATCCTTTTAGGGATCTACAAGCATCTCTCTTTCCAACTACCATAGTATCAACTGCCCACTTTTTAAAAAATATATCTCCACCAAAACAACATAAGTGCAGAAACTGATATGCAAATTCAGTCATCCTCTATTAAGCCAGACTTTAAGGAAGGAGATTTGTAAAATCTTAATACAAAGACACTCTTCTTGCTAATTTTAATAAATCCTTGTTGTTTATAAAAATGTTATTTATGTTAGCGTGTAATTGACATAGTAAATAAATTAATACACATTTAATTTTTTCTGTTTTAATTTAAGTAAATTAACAAATATTTTTAAGTAACTATTAGTTTTAACTTATAATCATAAAATAAATATAAAAAGGACTTTGGGGATGGTGGTAGACAGAATTCTATGATTGCTTCTAAGTTTCCTACTCCCTGGTGTAGATATTTTGCAAAACCCCTTTCTCTTGAGTGTGGGCAGAACTGTGAGTAGGTTATAAATCAGCTGATTTTGAGTTCATCAAAAAAGAGAAGATCTGGGTGGTTCTGACCTGGTGAAGTGAGCCCTTAAAAGGGACTGAGTCTTTCCTGAAGTTAGAAAGCTCTGGATAAAGAGAGGGCCTGGCAGGGGTGGTGGACACACAACAAGGAGCTGAGGGTGCTTCCTCAGCAACCAGGTGAAGACTTTAGTCATCAGCTACAAGGACATGAATTCTGTCCCTGAGCAGGGAGTGGGAAGCTGACTGTGATCTAGCTGGGTTTCCAGATGAGGACAAAGCAGACCAGGTAACACCATGAAATCAGTCCTGTGAGACCCTCATCAGAGGACCCAGCCAAAATGTGCCAAATATCCAAGCCCAGAAACAGTGATATAGCAAATCTGTGTAGCACTAGGATGCTAAGTTTGTAGTCACTGGTAATGAAGCAATTGAAAACTAATACAGATCTTCAATTATTTTTAAGAATATGAAGTTCGTGAGATAAAATAAAATAAAATAAAAATCCTGAGAATGGTTGTTTTGAAAGAGACTGGGATATATAATTTCTATTGAGGGTTTATCGAACAACATACATGAAGGTGGTTTCTGGACTCCAGCATTCTGAAGTCATTTCCAAAACATTTAGTCCACAGAGTGAAAAAGGGCAGGGGGTGGTAACAAAGGCTTCTAAGATTTTATACAGGTCCATAATTTGAACACATTAAAGATTACGACATTTAACGTGACATTTATGTTTCCAAAAAGAGGGAAAAAAATCTTTGACAAGCTCTTTTGTTAGTGTAAAATTAAAAAAAAAATCAGCAGAGATAGAAATAAATTACAACGTCAATATTAAGCCTTTCAGGGAAAAGAAAATAAACAGAAAACTTCAGCTGGGTCTCAAGAGGAATGATAAGCCCCTTGTCAACTTTTCCTGTGCCACTGACGATATGCACGACACAATGCAGTCCCTTCCCCTGGCATGGATTTTGTCATTTTCCACTAAAAGGAGAGGGCTCCTTTCCTAGGGCTCCCTGAAGAACAGCTGGTTCTATGTTTGAGTAAGAAAAACTCAGAATGAGTATAAAACAAGGACCATTTCAAAGACGTCAGAGGGACAAAATGAAGCAGCCCTGAATGAGAGGCTACTCTGGCCAAATTGTGACAATTTGCACTACAAACATTAATAAACATGCCAAAACAAAAAGTAAACAGTGATTTCATTTAGAATCTACTGATTCTGGAAAATGCCACATATCTATGATGTCACTTGAAAGAGACAAATAACAGAATGGGGTAGAACAGCACGTGCCCAGCAATGTGAGTCAGAGAACAGCTGCAATTTACGTAATAAGTGTATGTCCCAAGATGACTAGATACATGCAGATAAATGGATGTGTGGGTGTTGTCTCTGGAACAAACTCATTATCAGAACAAGCAGAATACAATGTATTAAATTTGTCCCAAAACAGACTTTCTAGAATTACAGAAGGATAGAGGCAGAAATACTATTCAAGGAAAGCAGAGCCCTGACTGTGCTTCTTCCCCCAAACTAGGGTGGCACCTGTTGATAATGAGCTTGGTTCAAGGATCTGGACAGCCTCCTTTTTGTAAACACTCCTTTAAATAGAAGGCTCTCCATTGTAAGTGTAAATTCTGGAATGGCAATGGAAGCCATTAGCATAAAATGTGTAGCACAGAAAATACCCACCTAGCATTACTCTGCCCTGAACACCAGTAGCTGGGCAACTCTGGGAAATCAGGGAGGCAAGAAAAAGCCATACTGGGCTGGCTGCATTGTAGAAACCCTGTGTGAACACCCCACCCCCAGAAGGTAACGGGTACCTGTTTTTAAGATCCTAGTTCTGGTTCGAAACTGACAAAGAGGATTTTGTCTGGAAGAGTTGAAATAGGCAAAAAGTAAACGCTACTAATTCTTTTTCCTTAACTCTCCTTGCTGGTACTAAAGCCAGAGTCTCCAAATTATAAGTCGATTCGTAAGTGTGGATAGATGTGTGTGGATGATTGGAATGAATGTGGGAAGGGAGGGCATTTACTAAGTGACGAAAGTGGAAGAGAGCAAATTCACTACAAACTCAGCGACCAGGTCATTGATAATACAAACCAGGATACTGGTCAGAGGGACAAGGAACCATTAACGATTACCCTGGAAAACAAGCTTCAGTCAGAGCTCCCTAAAGGAATCAGGGTCAATGTTCACCGTGACTATGACGACTTTGAGCTCCTTGGAGTCAACTACTGTTCCTAATTTATCTTTGTGTACATGGTAAAGAGCTTGTAGCATGTGTTTAAGTGAAATTTGTTCTATTGCAGTTGAATTAACATTATTATCAAAAACAGCTAAGAATTTATTCTTTTATCTTTTTCATTTTTTATTCTGGTTTATTCTTACTGAGCTGCGTATTTTATAAATTTCACACTGGTCTAACTACTTGTTTCCATGCATGATAATTTCCTGTGAACAATCAACTAAAGATTGTATATTAAATATGTCTGAATCAAACAGTGCTCTGAACAATACTAGTATTGTTTTATTTTCTATTTATTCATATTTATTATGAAACTCACTCAAAGCCTGAACTGCTTATCTTGTACCTAAGAGAATAATAATGTCCCTGTTCAAGACAGTCATTATTTGAGAACACAATATCTTCAACACAATTTCCCTAGATCCTAATTAGAATTTTTGAATAGGCAGTGTAAGGAATAAGAGTTATCTTTTTCAACATAGGCCTGTATTTGTTTTTGAGCTAATTTAAAACATTTGAGTATTCTTATTTAAAGTTTATAAAATACAATCATTGAAAAGGAAAAAAAAAAAACAACCATGTAATCCAGCAGTTACACATTTTAAGTATGTCACATAAAAATACAAAGGTACTTCAAAAAGTTTGTGGCAAAATAGAATTAAAAGACAATACAAATCTTTCCATAAACTTTTTGAAGTATCGTTGTACATATTCATCATTATAATGAAAAACCATACTATTTGGTTATATTTTTAATTTGTAGGACTCTGACAGATTATAGGACCATTAAAGGTGGATGACACTGATGTTAGTAATTTAGAATGCCTGCACAATGTAGTAATTTAGAATGCGTGACAATTTCACTTGTCACTCACCTTTACAACCTGGTCTCTCTTCTCCGATGGTCCATGTTCCATTTGCTTGGCACTGTGCAAGCCTTTGGCCCTCTAAATAGTAACCGGGGCTGCAGCTCAGCAGTACTTGAGCTCCATACTCATTCAGTGATCCCGAAACCAGTCTCCAGATAATATGTTCTGAGAGCTGAGCTTCAATGCTAGGACAAGGTACCGCTAAAAGAGAAACATACTCAACATCATCATTTTTTTTCTGAGGGATCAGACCATGCTTGCTTCTAACGGTAATGGCTTGCTGTATGAAACTGATAGTGCTGTGCAAAACAGATGCTATTACTTATCATTTTATGGCTTCTCTACTACCCAAATAGACATGGGTACAACCCCATCTGTAAAATGCATCCAATTGCTTCATTACAAATGTGCTGAAAATCTTGCAGTCAGACGGAGATGTAAAAGGGACAAATCACTTATACAAAGGTATATGGCTCATTTGGAGTAGATGAAAATCTTCATCAGGGTAATGAGCACATGCATATAAAAATCTTACATAGAATTTGTCTCAATATCCTCTGAGAAACTTGGAATAGTAAATATGTAATTGAAACCTAACTTGAACACTAATTTTCAGAAAAGTAGATGCTCTCATTACTTCCTTCCTAGGAAACACACATGTATAATATATCTGCATATTAATAAGAACACAGAAATGCATAGGCACACTGCAGTAATACTGTTCAGGAAAACGTTTAGTAAGTCTTAAAAGAGGTAATCTACGTGTGTCCTTGGGAAAAGGCCTAGAATATAGTAGTTACATCATAAAGAGCAGTGTAACAATTGTGATAGCAGCAGAAATAGCAGTAGTAGCCGTGGCAACAGCAGCAGTGCTACTAATACTAGCAGTAGAAGTAGCACTAGTAGTAGAAGTACTAGTGCTACCACTAGCGGTGGTACTAGCAGAAGTACTACATTGCCAGAATGGACTTCAGGAAATTTACAAATGCGCTGAAAATATATGCAAAGTTTTGGGTATGTGTGAGATTTGAAAAAAATTTAAGTGACTTTTACAAAACTAGGAGCCAGAACCAATTCTCTAAATATGAAGCTTCATTAGCTAAAATAAATCACAATCAATTATTAACAAAATTGACCAGATTGACTAATTTATTGCACCTAGAAGAATTAGCTAGGGGAAAAAAGGGGGTTTTTTTAAGCATAGAAATAAATACGTTTTATATTTAAATTCTATACAAGTTCATTATAATTGACTCAGGCATAACCAAAATGTTACAAAAATCCCATTTAGTCTTCTTTCAGTAATTTACAAGTACTATATGCAGATAAATTGAAAAACAATAGGCCTTTTTGGTATGATTACAATAGTATCAATGAAGTTTAAAACATGAAAAAACTCTGCTACTTTATAAAATTCTGCTAGCCACCACATCAAGAACATGAGTAGCGCCGGAAACTACCTCACACCCATGCCGGTCTGTCACTCTGTCTCACTGCACCTCCCCTGAATACAAAATTCTTCCAAGGGAGAAAGAATGTAAACTAATTTTTGATGATATAAACTTGACTTCTAACACTGTAGATTAATATGACTGGCCTTTGAACTTCATAGAAGTGCCACGGTATCCACTCCTTTCATTGTGCTTGTGAAATAAATCTGTGTGGAGGCACGTAGCTGTAGTATTCATTTTTATTTCTATATATTACTCATTATATAAATAAACAACACTCTATTCATTTGTTATTGATGGTGTTGGGGTTGTCTTCCGTTATTGGATTTTACAGAGAGTGCAGCTCTAAGCATGTCATTTGATGAATATACTTATGCATATCCATAGGTGTATTTCCAGGAGTGGGAATGTTAGTTCCCAAGGTACTTTCAGTGTTAGTAGATGCTACCAAACATTTTTCCAAAATGAATATGTCAATTTACACATTCACCAGCAACGTATTAGAGTTCCAGTTCCTTAACATTCTTATCAACACCTGGTGTCCTTTGTCTTTTATTTTATAAATTTACAAATTCTAGAATGGGAGTTGTAGGGTTATCTATTAGACTTTCTGCATTTTTCTTACCAGAATTCTTTAAACAATATTTGTTTGATATATGTCCTTCAAATATCTTTACCTTTTCTTGGTTTGCCTTTATTAGTTTCTTAATTATGTGTTTTGAGAAACTGAAGAACTAAAATTTAATGTAGCCTGATATATCAATTGTTTTCCTTTGTTATTAGGGCTTTTGTGTCTTTATAAAGTCTTTACCTAATCCATGATGATACAGGTGGAATGTAAAATATATAAAACTGTGTTTTTATAAAAGCTTTATGTTTCACCTTTCACATTTAGTTCCTTAATCATCTTGCATTGATTTTTTATGTGCTATATAGTAGTGGTCAAGATTCATTTTTCCCATATGGATAAAAAATATCTGTTTTCTCACTGTGCTGAAATGTCACCTTTGTCAAAAAATCAAGCAAATGTTTCTTGGACTCTCTATTCCCTACCACTGGTCTACTTGTCCTTTCTTGTACCAGTACCACGTTGCTTTAATTCCAAAGTCTGTATAATAAGTCTAGGAATCAAGTTGTACTGTTATTAATAAAATTGTACTGTTTATGGGGTTCATGTTAAATGAGTAGTTGATTTTAGCTGTTCTTGCCACAAAAACACAAAAAATGGGTAACTATGTGAGATGATGGATATGTTAATCTGCTTCATGGTTTTACTATCTACATGTATCCCATAACATCATGCTGTATACTTTAAATATACACAATAGCATTTATTTTATAAAAAAATAATTAGAAATTGATCTCTTTAAAATTTTCCTTGCTCACAGACACCTTGGAAATAACGTGAATGCCTTAGGGTTTAAGGTTCCTGGTTTGAGGTCACAGTAAACAAAGGCACCTTAGGATCCAGCTTCTTGCCTGCCTGCCAAGACACATCTAAGGCCACTGCCCCCAACAAATCTTCTCTACCAGTTACACTCAAGTGGGCGTCCCTGCTTTGACACACATGTTGTTCCCTCTGGCTGGAATACCATTCCTCTCACCACCCCAATGTACATATATGTACTCGTTCTTAAGGAATGTATGAGTACTACATTGACATTTCTTGACTGGACTAAGGAGAACCACAAACGCTTCACAGTGAAGAACTTTCCCTGAAAGAACAGTTTAGGGAAAATTTCCTCTATGGATCCACAGGACTGCAGTTCTGCTGTGTGCAAATTTGCTGTATGCAAATGATAAAGCACAGCCCACAGAGGGGATGTACGAGGAGGAGTCTGAAGATGCCCCGGAAAGTGGGCTTCAGACCTCAAGAAAAGGGCAGGAAGGAAATCAAGCTGAAATGCATACTAAAAAGGTTGATGTGGTTGTTTCTGGTTGATGAAACTACAGATGCTTTTCCCTCATTTTTTTAGGTTCCAGGTGTTCTGTACATTAGTGATGGACAGAAAAAGGCTAACCAAGGGATCAAAGAGATTTAGGAGCAGTGGATGACCACAAAAGAATATTTCTCAATTAGGCTGCAAAAAAGCAAAAGTTGAAAGGACTTTTTATTTTCAAGAAAAACTGGAAGCAGCTAAACTAAGTGCTGCCTTGTTCTCACACATATGTACACACACATGCATGCATATATACATATACAATTTACATGTGTATATATAAATGTTTAATATATAAATACAGCACATAAATATAAAAGGTTATATAAATCAATGCATAACAGTTTAACAAGAAATTATTTAGGGAAACTAGAATGATTCTGTTATATTCCTAATTTTGTATTTCTTCCCACAACATCTACACTGAGAGAGGAAAAAGGAAAAAGAGCAAAAATATAGGGTCTAGGTGGGAACATTAGCCCACATTAAGAAGCTATGACAAGTGCCTCATACAGAATTGAGTATTCTGCTCTATAGGGTTACTTTTATATCATGACATTAGACATAATAGGTTTTGAGAAGCATATGGGATGGTAGAATACATGAAGTCAAAGTTAACTAGAGCAAAACTATGAGTAGAACACGGAACAATGAAAGCGGAGAGGGAGCTGAGGGCACTGGAGAGAAAGGGAAGCAGGGCCTTGGGCAGAATTTCTTGCCTGGTTCTCATTTCTGCCCAGGGCTTGCCCTGCCTTTCAGAAGCCAGCTGGAACGAACACGTGCGTCTCCCCTAAGACTGACAAGTACCAAGTCGAGTTACGGTCAAGGCAGCATAAAGCAGCCCCGGTGCCACTGTGCTGACATTTTTAAATAAAACACTTCGCTCTTTCTAAAATAAATATCTTAGACTGGAATTCACTCGGGTTTTTTCCCTGTACCTGCCAGTGCCCCTGAATTACCTAAAGGCCGGAAACTACACAGGCGGCTTCTACAGACGACCACCGCTTCCACTGACTTGTATTTGTTTAGTATTTTACTAAAAAGGGGCTCTTTTCACATTGTATATGTAATTGTATGTTATTTTACTTTAATTTGATTTTCAAAACAATACTGAGAAAGGAAAGGTGAGTATTATTATTATTATTTTTTTCGTTAAATTTTTATTTTGTCAATATACACTGTATATGATTATTATGGCCCATCACCGATATTATTATTATTATTTTTTTCGTTAAATTTTTATTTTGTCAATATACACTGTATATGATTATTATGGCCCATCACCGACACCTCCCTCCCTCCTCTCTCTCTCCCCTCCCCGCCAAGAATGTCCTTTCCGTTTGCTTGTTGTATTTTTTTATTATTTGCATTTCACTGATGAGCTAAGAAGCCCAGTCTCGCTCAAACCAGGCTAGAAATCCATCTGCGTGTCCACATTATATTTCTCTGACTTGTAACTTTCTCTGGCCACTAGAAACAATGCAAGAAAATTATATTTGTTATACAAATGACTAACATAAGTGACATCAGATATAATTTTCAGAATTAAATCAATTGTGACGACTCCAAACATAGTAACATACAAATATCAAATATATAATAACAACACTTTTAAAAAGTTTTAAAAATTTGGTCCAGCTGAAAAACTTACCAAAAAAAAATTGCTAACATAAATTTTATAAGTCAATATTTTTGACAATTATAAGTGAATAAATTGCCAGGTTAAGATTAGTAAAATTAAATATGTTTTCAAAAACATGAGGGCTTTGACGGCTTGATAGAAAGAGTTCAATCTGTCAATTTGTTTTACATCCCTTTCTTATTTTTAAGGAAATATAAACTCCCTTTTATCACCTTAAAGAAAACAATTATTATGGAATCATTTTCTTCCATATCAACAAATGCAAGAGAAAATTTGCCGTAGACCATTCCAAAGTATTTTACATGGTTAATACCACTGACTATTGACATGGTTGACACATTTTTTACCCAAAATTCCTAAATTATACTTCTCAAATCAGATCAGTTGAAAGCATAGACAATACACAGTTTCTGTGCACAGACACATTTTCTTTGACTTGTGAATGTTTCAGCAACATGCAAAATACTTTGCATTTTATTTGAGAAATACTGGGTTTTAATTTTTTCATGGGTGATTTTGATTTATTGTAGACTCATTCAGCCCACGGCAAAATAAGTAGGCTCACTGCTGTTTTGTTTAAGATATGCAGACAATGACAATGTTGCCGCCATAAACAAAACCCTTCGGCACCCCTTCTCATGTATGACATTTATCATAAATCTTCTGTGATGCCGTAATCGGCCCTACATCTAGGAGGCATTTGTCTTTTTTTTTTTTTAAGCACAGATTTTTTTATCCCATCGTAGTCAATATGAGTAAGTGCTCCTTATTACCAGGTTTAGATCAAGCACATTTAATTAGGTTTGTAAAATTATGATTAGATGCCATTGGAGTAGAATGATGTAATCAGCCTCATAACTGCCCTTCATACTCACAACTAAAGCAGAGCTGTCAGCGCACCATTAACCATCTGTTAATGGGTGCTGGAGGGAGAAGTTAGTTTTAGTTCTGGTACATTAGAAACCTGAATAACAAGACCACTTTGGCTTGGGTAAATAATGACTATAAAGTCTTTGGAAAATACCAGGATACTGAGACTATTTAAAGGCATTTCATATCCAACTTGAACAATGGTCTCCAGTGAAACACCTGAATCCAGAACATGGAATTCTTAAGGAAAAAAGTTGTTTTGGGATTTTTGTTATAACCTCAGAGCTTTGCCAAATAATTACTATATGAGTTATTCATAAGAGTAGATAGTGAATTAAGAGAGTTTTAAAGTATACTTCTAGGAAGTAATTTATGGGCTTATGTGAGAGTAATAGCTTTTAGAGGAATCAAAGAAGTCTGAAGATTTTAAAGTTCCTAATCCCTTCTTCCCTAAGATGCCTGATTGAATCTAGACCTTCTTAACTCTGTCATATTCTCAGGGTCCCAGCATCACCAGATTTCTCCTCATTCTCATGAAATCAGGGAGTCCTAACTGAACTCCTATACACTTTAGAACCTTTTAAAATTGCTGATTCAGAAATCATTTCAGATGTCTATGTTCTTCCAGTATATTTTCCTTCCTACAGAAATATGAGTTACATAGTGGCCTTAAATCCCAGAGATCATATTTAATTTATGCCTTAAAAAATTAAGGTTATTTCATATTGATATATACTTTACTGATTGTCAACTACCATATTATATTTGTGATCTTCAAAATCAAACTAAAAACTACATTTTTCTTCTAAAAAATTAATCTAGTTTTAATAAATATAGCCATAACAAGAAGCTGTCATAATAGAAGGGGAGTTTCTAAAGCAGGTTTCACTGAATATCCAAAAAGTGACTCATCTCAGACATGTCCTTAGAAAGGTTGTTGATAAGGAGACATCTCCTTGATATTTTTCCTCAAAGTGTCAAAAATATAAAATTTTATATATGACTGAAGCAAATATAAAATATCAAGATCATAGATCAGAAAGTCATCACCATCTCAAACTTTCTCTGAGGTCTGGAGGGACAAAGAGAAAAGATGAGGAAGGAGATTTGGAAAACACAATAAAAAGCCTTGCTGAAGTCCTGCAGTAAAGGGAACAAACAACCTTTGGAACTAAATTCAATTTGTCACTTCATTTATCAATATTGTTTTTGTCAGGCTCAATTTTAAATGTCATTGAGAAAATAAGTAGAATTAGATGTTTAGATATACATTAAATAAATGCCTGTTTTAAAAACAATGTCAATATTGTTGGTATTGTCCAATATCAATACTGGAACCAACATCAGTAACTAAATCTACAATAATCTAACATCTAAATATAATGATTATAAATTCCACAAATTTGTGATAAGAAGTGTTTATATTTGTGAGTTGCCATTTGTTCCAGTCCACAAAACAGAGACGTCGCATTTAAAGTTCAGGGAGGAAATACACACACACACATATACGCATATATTAAAAACGAAAGACAGAGAGATCGCACATTGATGCTGATGTTCTGAGTGATGGACTTTGCTGATCTTCTGAAGTAAACTCACAATGGGTTGGCTCAGTTCTTACTAAAGCTAATAAACAAATGGTTCCTCAAAAGGTTTTTAAAAAAGAAATGGTCCTTACATAGTTCTTGTCCGCAGAGGAGACCAGGAGGCCCTGCACTAAGTACAGGTGCTGGGGGACTGGTAAGAGGAATAATGGGGAAGACGGAGCATGAAGTAAGTGTTGCTCCCAACATTCAGACCACCGACCAGCTGGTCTCTTCTGCCCATACGAACCCCTCCCTCTTTCCTCGACTTCTCTTTCTTCTGTCTCAAAGGAAGAAGTAAGTCTCTGACAATTTGGGGGAGGTGGAAAGATTGAAATAAAAAAGGATCATTCAAATCCTCATCTCCTGTATGACAACTCTCCCAAAACATTAATGCAGCCAAATTCTCTCACCAAAATCATTAACTTTCAGGCACACAGCATATGTGGCTTGTACAAGTTTTAGGCGCTCACGTGAATTTTGATTATTATTGAGGAAAAAGGCAAACCAAGGTGTAGATAGCATACCGGTGTACGTATTTTACTAAAAATTACTCAACGAAAAATCAATAGAAGATTCAAATGTTTTATTGAAAACAATAATCTCTTAGAATATTTATATCCTTTTTTAATAAGAAAATTTTAAAGGAAATGTTTTGTGGCATATTAAAAACAGTTTAAAGTGTGTTGAACATTTCTACATAAGTTCCAGAGTCATAATATTTTTGTTTCCTTTTCTCTTTTCTAGTCAAAAAACACTTTTACTAGAATTTCAAAGTGTTTTTATCAATATTAGTAAATAAATGATGAATACCTGTCTATAAAAAATGGGAAAGTGGTCTGTGTGTATGTGTGTGTGTGCGTGTGTGTTTAACCAAGGTGAAAACAGTTGCATGGAACTTAAAGGAATTAGCTCCTGACAGAGGATGAACTATGATATTGTTAACATTGAATTCTTCTGGACTTAACAAAATGGAAATTTCATAGGGTTCAAACAAACAATTTAGAAAATTTTCAAATTAACTCAAATGTTTTTAAAAGTTAAATATGTATGTATTACGAGGCACTTCGAAAAGATATTTGAAAGATTTGTATTATCTTTCAATTCCATTTTTTCACAAACTTTCTGAAGTACCCTCGTAAACTGTAAAAAATATGTCTTGAAAATGCATTCTGTTTTTCTTGTTTTTTTAGCATTATGATATTAGAATAGAGCAAGAAAATTCTATTTTATATGTGTTAATTATTCTAAGATTCCAAACATAAATGATTCCATGTAATATCATGAAGATGCTTGAGAAAGTGCTAATGTAAAAACACACATCTTGAAAACTTCCTTCTAGGATTTTTTTTTTCTAAATTCTTAGAGCTTAATGCATAATATTATACATAGCATCAGGTTATATTTTTAAATGTCAGTATGAATGATGGATGTGGGAAAATATTATTTTTGGATAGTACATGATTGTAACATTTCAAAGAAAGCAACAGCACCAGATCTTTCTGTAGAGATACTGGTTTCAAGAACTCATATACAGATAGAAATGTGTGTAAATTTTCCTATCTGTACCTGTGTACAGGTTTAGAATTGCTATATGAAAGATGTAGTAGATTGAATTACATCCCCCAAAACTCAATGAAGCTTGAATTGTGTCCCCCAAATGTTACCTATTAGAAACTTAGCCTCCACTATGACTGTTAAGAGGGTGGGAAATCCTATTATGGTAATTGAAAGATGGGGCATTGAAGTGTTGATTGGATTGTAAGACCATGCCATAGTGAATGGATTAAAAATGGTGATCAGGCACATGGTTCTGAGGGCTTTAAAACAAGAGAAGAGTCTTTTTCTCTCTCTCTGCTCCCTCTGCTTATACCATCTTGCAATATGAGACCCCTGGGTCACTGCTGCCAGCACCTGATGGACTTTGGACATTCCAGGCTCAGAAGCTGTAAGCAATAAATTCCATTTTCTTTATCTATCACCCAGTTCCAAGTATTTTGTTATAAGCAACGGAAACAGACTAATACAAAAGATAAAGATGCCAATATAGTTATATTTAATAAAACAAAAAGAACTTGATTGCTCAACATAACATCTGGCAGAATAAATACTAGATTAGAAGTCAACATAAATGCGCATACAATACAGAATGGCTTTTATTTTTTTTTAATTTTATTTATTTATTTATTTATTTTTGTCTTTTGCAACCCTCAGTGTTGCCCCCGTACCGGACCGGGAACCAGCAACGGGATTGCAACCCTCGGTGTTGCTCCCGCGCCTCACTCAGCCAGTGAGCGGGAACCGGTCTGTATGTGGGATCCGTACCCTCGGGCAGGAGCGCCGCTGCACTTCCCAAGCGGCGCACTTATCCAGTGCGCCACCGGGCCGGCCCCAGAATGGCTTTTAAAGTCCTGCATGTATTTAATACATGAATTCCTCAAAACTCCATGCACAATCTAAATTCTTTAGGATATTCCAATACTTACGGGACATAAGAGACCCAACTAAAACTAAACCTGTAGTTACTATTTGTTAAGCATTTATGTGCAAACGTTACTTTCTTACATGCACCAGGGGCCCAAGGGGAACCCTTCTGTAGACAACTCTGAATAAAACATAAAAAACTGCATTAAGTCATGTTTAACCTTTTGGAATGAAATGAAACCAGTGGAAAAAATATACCTAGTAGAAAATACTTGGCAAATGCTCAAACTTGCGAAGGTGATTCATGTTTCTAGGTCTCAGCTCCTGTTTGTATGACGAGGATGATAATAGTACTTTGTAGGATTGTTATAAGGACTGAAGGTTTAATGTATGTACAATGCTTAAAACAGTGCCTGACATGTAGTGAAAACTCCATAATGCCAGATATTTAATTGATTTCATAGCACAGCAGCATAGTGATTTGATTTGAGTTAAAATGATCTTTGTCAAGGTTCTAAACAAATAGCATAGCACATACTCTAAAAACAGAAGTAATTGAATAGAAGTAATTGATAAAGGCAAGACTTTGTAGGCCATTATGTAAGGAGGTATGTATTAGTCCGTGTTCTCCAGGGAGACAGAACTTAAAGGATACGTATATAGATACACGAGAGGGGATTTATTGAAGAAATTGACTCATGGGATTAAGAAGGCTGAGAAGTCCCATGATAGGCCATCTGCAAACTGGATACTAGTAGCGTGGCTCAGTCCAAGCCTCCGAACCAGGGAAGAAGATGGTATAATTCTCAGTCCGAGGCCAGAGACTTGAGAGCCAGGAGGTGCTGCTGGTGTAAATCCCAGAACCCAAAGACTGAAGAGTCTTGAGTTCTGGTGTCCACAGATAGGAGAGAAGAGTGTGTTGCAGCTCCAGCAGATAGAGAGATTCCTCCATTTGTGTTCCCTCTGGAATCCCAGCAGACTGGATGGTTTCTGCCAATACTGAGTGCAGATCTTTCCCACCTTCGCCACTCAGGCTCACATGCTCATCTCCTCTGGAAACACCCTCATAGACACAAAGATAACACTTTACCAGGTTTCTAGATATTCCTTAATCTAATCAAGTTAACACCTACAATTAACCATCACAAGGTAAGAGGCTAAATATACATTCCCAAACATTTTATATATACTACATATTTTACATATAAACACACATTTATGCATACACATATATAAATATGTATGTGCATAAATTACATATATGCATGTATATATCTATATATAGCATATATAGGATTATAAGTGTATATATGCAAAACCTGTATAAATATACATGCATGTATATACATTTATGTATATACAAATATAGATAATAGATATGTATAGAAGTTATTTATATATAACTTTAGTGTTTCTATTATTGGTCTATTTATAGATCACATAATGATCTAGTATGACTTCAGCTTGCTTTCTCTTTCTTATTCACATTACTCTTAATCAGTAAAGTACTCATGATGCCTGGCACATAGGAGGTCCACATAAATAAATTATTAATGACTAACTTGCTTCACTGACTAACAGTTTTAACTGAAAGTTAAAAAACAGTACCCACCCCACATATTGGGATTACAACGTCAACTTAGTTTTTCATTAGGAGGTTAGCTTAATAGTTTTGCTTCCTCCTGAATACACAGTACATGACACATTTTCATTCATCATTTTGTCAAACTAATAAACCTGATGCATCAATACCGATAGCCCTCACTTGTTTTATTATGTCACTAGCATGAATCATATCTTCAATGATCCAAATCCAGTCTCAGTGAATAATTAAAAGGACAAGAAATGAGCCTGAAACGTCTGCCCTAGAGATGTGTACGACTGCAGAAAGAAAGCAAACTGGAACTCTCACTTGTTACAGCCCTTCTTTCAATAAACCTGACAGTGAAATGAACTAATTTTATTTATGATTTACATTTGCTATTTATCAAAGCTAGTGTTTCTTACCTCTTGAGATTCAGTGTACTGATCTACATATTATTGCACCCGTTAAAGAAACATAAAATTGTTTCATACCAACATAGCATACAAAGGATTGGCCGTGGGGAAATATGTATCTCAGAATTTAATAGTCATCAAATTATCTGACTAAGAGGTAAAATTTTATGCTTGCTCTGCCCCATTTCTTTAATTTAAACCAAGTGAAGAAAACACCCTCCCCCAAACAAAAATTAAATTGGTTTCCAGCCCAAGCATTTTAACGAAATGTCCAAATCTCCCTTTTATAAAGTCCAATAAACAATTGGGAAAAAAGAAATGCTCACCTGAAAGTTTGGGATGATAATTAGAAAATGTTAAAGGAAATTTTCTATTTTATTATAAATGTTATATTTATTTCCTTGTGTTACTGAACAAATAGTAATCAGTATTAAAGTAGGTTTTAAAATTCAAATTGGCTTGTTGCTGTTTTAATAACCATTGAATTGAACAGACTATAACTTCTTTATGTTAGAAAGTAATTTTGCCATTTATTTTTTAATTATAACTTTAAAGCAATTGTACATCTAGATATGTATTTTAAAATAGAAAAATTCAAGTGTATGTATAAATTAAACCACTTTCTATGTTGCAACACAACGTTTTACATAAGCACAAAATAGTTCTCTTAATTGATGTAACATTTGCCTTTGAACTGCAAGAGGCCCCTCAATTCTGATATTTTTCAGGAAATTTTTGACATAAATACACATTCTCCTTGAAGCCATTTGGTCTACTAAACACCATCAAATGAAAGGTGGTTCTATTACCTACTTAATACTTATCAGAGTAAATTCATGGTAGGTTAAAGTAGCACCTTTTTTCCTGTTTGTGTTCTCAGTATTAAACACAAAACTTAAAAATCACAAGAGCTAATAAATTCCTAGAGGCAGTACAGCCTGGACATTAGGAACAGGAGCTCTCTTTTTCAGGTTTCCTTGAACCAGATCCTGAGTTTGCTACTTGTATCTGTGAGTCTCACCAAATTACTCAACCCATTCCATCTTTAGACTCTCATTTCTATAACAGTGATAATAAAATTACATACCTCATAAGAGTTAAGTGCATTAATTTGTGTAAAGCTATTGGAACCAAGACTACAAGACAGTAGGGGTATAGGATTAGCTTGGAACTAGCCATTACTAATATGGAATGTACATCTAAATATGTATATACAAGCGTACTTCCAAAAGTTTGTGGAGAATGGAACTGTAAGATAATACGAATTTTTCCATAAAATTTGAAGACCCCACATACATAATCACCCAGGATCTGGATCAGGCTCCATGTCTTCCTCCCGATAGTATGACTTTTTTTTTTTTTTCTTCTCTTTTGGAGAAATGAGTTTGAAGTGAAGAGAGGCTTTAGGAATTTAATTCTAATTACCATGAGAACTCTGGGGAGGTTTTCAGCAGAGGAGTATCCTGTTTAGATTTATATGCTTAAAAAGTCAGTGTGGCTGCTGTTTGGAGACAAGATTGGAGAGATGAGCTGGGGGCCATTTGAGGAGTACAGGTGGTCAGGGGATGTGACGTGTACGCGAAGCCACGTGGACAGATGTGCTTCAGGGGCGGGGTTGACAGGGATTGATGAGGGAATAAATATGAGGGAAAGAGGAATTGAGGACTAGAGAAGAATGGCCAGATTTCTACTCCCAATTCCCTTCCACCTGTGGGTAGTTGAGAGCTTTCTCAGACCCTGAGCCTGGCTTCTGCCCCCTTCTGAAGTTCTTTTTGCCTCTTCCTGGGCACTTCTCAGAGCGGTGAGGCCTCTCAAGTCATCTCTCCTTACATTTGCTGCCTCTTACCCTGAAACCTTAAGCTACCTCTACTCAGAGGCTGGTGGAATGGACAGAGCCTTGAACTCATGCTCCACCATGGTGTGGTCCATCCCCAGGAGACCTGGGGAACGTGACACAGTCACTGAGTTTTCATGATGCCCAGAGCACCTGTATCTAATCAAAAGAGTCAACACTGCCTTCCCCACAGCAGCAGGAGACTTCCAACACTCACCTAGAGGGTGTTATGATGACCAACCAAATCTGTTTGGTTGCAAATTGCAGAATTTGGATATCACAGGTTTTTGATTTTTATGAAACCAGTAAGATAAGGAAAACAATACCTTTTTCAGAAGGTTGTGATTATAATTGAATAATGTGGCTTAGATGAATGTTCAGTACAACACAATGTCTAGTTACTTTTCAAAAACAATACCTTTTTCAGAAGGTTGTGATTATAATTGAATAATGTGGCTTAGATGAATGTTCAGTACAACACAGTGTCTAGTTACTTTTCAAAAAGTGGTTCTGGTGATCACCATTACTTCCTCAGACCAAGGTCTGGTCCCAGCCACCTCCTCTGTAACTTTGATCCTAGACTGATCACTCCTGGTACCTACATTGTGTCAGGTATTTGCTCCTGCTGATGTCTAGTTACTTTTCAAAAAGTGGTTCTGGTGATCACCATTACTTCCTCAGACCAAGGTCTGGTCCCAGCCACCTCCTCTGTAAACTTTGATCCTAGACTGATCACTCCTGGTACCTACATTGTGTCAGGTATTTGCTCCTGCTGTGATTACAATCAGGCCATTCATTTAATGTTTTGTGCATTTTTTCTGTTTCCATATTTTTGTAACTTTTTGCTTCTTTCTTCCTCTACCCCCAACCAGAAACTTAAAAGCTATGTTGTGTCTTTCCCTTATAATTCTCACAAAGTGGACAATCTATGTTGGAGTTCCATGATGTCAATCCATTTCTTTGGCAGACTTAGATTACTTGCATAAACTTTCTAGAGACCAAATGTAGAGCTAAATATTTGGGTACATGTAATTGCTTAACCCAATTATTCATAGCCTTCACACATAAATATGGCTCATTTGGACCTAAAAAGCAGTTTGTGTCTATGCTGTGAAGGCATTCTGCCCCACATGTGTTCAGAAACAATGCAGCACTACGGTGACAAACGGAGGTTCTTGGTCACTTTGTCACCCTGGAAAGTAATAGGCACATGTGCGAGTTATCTGTTAATTAACCTAATGATAACGCTTCATTGGTTAAAATAAAATGCCATTGAAACAATGTATCTGTGATCCCCAAAGAGCTGGATTATCTTCAGGCAAAATAATTTCCGAAAGGCTTAAAAGGTAGTGAAAATATCCATGTTGAATAGGGAATTTTTGTTAACGTCAAATACGACCCTATAAATATTTACAATCAACAAGACTGATTTATTAGAACACTAGAAAATGTTCTTTTAATTAATCCTCAAAATTATTAAAATCATATTAAGTATATTTTGGAAAAAAGTGTCAGATTTGTCATACTCTGTTTTAGCCACATGAAAATAGATGTAAGAAGACAGTGTGGTATTGGCAAAAGAACAAAGAGATCAATGGAACGGAATAGAGTCCATCAATAGACCCACATACATATGGTCAGCTGGTCTTTGACAAAGGAACAAAGGCAACTGAGTGGAGAAAGGAGGGACTTTTAAAAAAAATGGTACTGGAACAACTATACATGCACATGCAAAAAAAAAAAAAAAACGAATCTAGACACAGACCTTACACACTTCACAAAAATTAACTCAAATTGTATCATAGACCCACATGTAAAGTGCAAAAACATAAAATTTTTAGAAGATAGCACAGGAGAAAAGCCTTGTGTTCTGCAAAAGACACCATCAAGAGAACAAGAAGATAAGACAAAGACTGGGAGAAAATGTTTGCAAAAACATTTCTGATAAAGGGTGGTATCCAAAATATACATAGAACTCTTAAAAGTCAACAACAAAGAAATAAACAACCTGATTAAAAATTGGCAAAAGACCTTAACAAACACCTCGCCAAGGAAGACATACAGGTGGCAAGTAAGCATATGAAAAGATGCTCCACATCATATGTTATCATATGGGAAATGCAAATTAAAACAACAATGAGATGCCCCTACATTCCTATTAGAATGGCCAAAATCCAGAACACTGACAACTCCAAATGTTGGCAAGGACGTGGAGCAACAGGAACTATCATACATTGCTGGTGGGAATGCAAAACCATACATGCACTTTGAAGACAGTTCTGTGGTTTCTTATAAAACTAAACATACTCTTACCATTTGATCTAGCATTCACACTCCTCAGTGTTTATCCAGATGAATTAAAAACTTACGTCCACAAAAACCTCACACAGATGTTTGTATCAGCTTTACTCATAATTACCAAAACTTAGAAGCAACCAATATGCCCTTCAGCAGGTGAATAGATTAAATACACCGTAGTGCATCCAGACAATGGAATATTAATTGGTGTTAAAAAGGAATGAGCTATCAAGCCATGAAAAGAACTTAAATTCACGTTACTAAGTGAAAGAGCCAATTTGAAAAGGCTACCTACTGTATTATTCCAACTATATGACATTCTGGAAAAGGCAAAACTATAGAGACTGTGAGAGGATCAGTGGTCATGAAAAGAACTTAAATTCACGTTACTAAGTGAAAGAGCCAATTTGAAAAGGCTACCTACTGTATGATTCCAACTATATGACATTCTGGAAAAGGCAAAACTATAGAGACTGTGAGAGGATCAGTGGTTGCCAGGGGCTGGGGGAGGGAAGGATGCGCAGGAGGAGCTCTGAGGATTTTTAGGGCAGTGAAACCGTTCTTTATGATGGCATAATGGTGGATACAAGTCATTACACATTTGTCCAAACCCATAGAACGTACAACACCAAGAGTGAACCCTCACGTAGACTTTTGGATAATAATGATGTGTCAGTGTAGGTTTATATACAGTAACAAATGCATCACTCTGGTGGAGACTGCTGACAATGGGGAAAGCTGTGGGTGACCAGCAGAAGGGAGTATATGCGAAATGACTGGACCTTCCTTCCACTGAATATTCCTGTGAACCTAAAACTGCTCTGAAATATAGTCTATTATATGAAAAAACAAATGATGTGAAAATAAAAAGTCATATTTTATATGACAAGTTACCTTGTCATTTATCAAATCTTTCTCAGACATTACATAAATTTGAAATGGGACTTCATTTGAAACTTAACATATACTTGAAATTGTAAGCAAAACACCCCGAGAACTTAAAAACAGACAATGACAACTACAACAAAAAGCCAAGAAAAACTAATGCCTGGTCTTCACTCAGTACCAGTTAACTCAGAATTTCTGAGGGTCAAAATGGACGTTAAGTAGATTTTTAAAGCTCCCTNCATCCAGACAATGGAATATTAATTGGTGTTAAAAAGGAATGAGCTATCAAGCCATGAAAAGACATGAAAAGAACTTAAATTCACGTTACTAAGTGAAAGAGCCAATTTGAAAAGGCTACCTACTGTATGATTCCAACTATATGACATTCTGGAAAAGGCAAAACTATAGAGACTGTGAGAGGATCAGTGGTTGCCAGGGGCTGGGGGAGGGAAGGATGCGCAGGAGGAGCTCTGAGGATTTTTAGGGCAGTGAAACCGTTCTTTATGATGGCATAATGGTGGATACAAGTCATTACACATTTGTCCAAACCCATAGAACGTACAACACCAAGAGTGAACCCTCACGTAGACTTTTGGATAATAATGATGTGTCAGTGTAGGTTTATATACAGTAACAAATGCATCACTCTGGTGGAGACTGCTGACAATGGGGAAAGCTGTGGGTGACCAGCAGAAGGGAGTATATGCGAAATGACTGGACCTTCCTTCCACTGAATATTCCTGTGAACCTAAAACTGCTCTGAAATATAGTCTATTATATGAAAAAACAAATGATGTGAAAATAAAAAGTCATATTTTATATGACAAGTTACCTTGTCATTTATCAAATCTTTCTCAGACATTACATAAATTTGAAATGGGACTTCATTTGAAACTTAACATATACTTGAAATTGTAAGCAAAACACCCCGAGAACTTAAAAACAGACAATGACAACTACAACAAAAAGCCAAGAAAAACTAATGCCTGGTCTTCACTCAGTACCAGTTAACTCAGAATTTCTGAGGGTCAAAATGGACGTAAGTAGATTTTTAAAGCTCCCTAGAGGATACTGATGCATAAGCAGAGTACAGAACTACTGGCATAATGAAAAGGGCATACGAGTTAGGACTAGAGAGTGGAATTCAACCCCCAACTCTGCAAATTAGTAGCTCTCACCTCATTTGTGATGTTCTTTGTGTCCCACTTTTTCAGGATTTTTATGAGATTTGTACATCTGCTGAATAGTACGCACTTTTAAAATGGCAGGAATTGTTATTAGTGATCTCCAGGGTATATGCAAAATGAGCAGTGCCTTAAATGCCTGGGACTTTGATCTTATTATAATCAATCCAAAACATATGTGCTATTGCCATCGGTCTGGTTAAGTTCGTATTTGGAGAGAATAATTTTGCTTAGAATTAAACTGAAAAAGCATAACAAGGTATCTTGTTATCTTACCTTCCCATAGTATTTTTTTAATTGCAATGAAACAGTACCTGATTTAACCGAAAATAACCAAGAAATATTAATGTTGTTTCAGTATTGCCTAACTCACTCTCAGGAAGTGCAATAAAAATGTTTAAAATGATAGCAAGGAAAATAAAAACTATGGAGGGAGTCAATATAACATGCATTTTTAATACATGTAAAATTTTTTAACATGACCAAAATACTATACAGAAAAAGAGGAATAATTTTATAATTGAAGACCATGTGGTTCCCTTCTGCTAATATAATTAGAGCAAAAATATTATTTCATATATAGAAATATTATATATGTTTTAATGTTTACAAACTAGGAGGTAAGATTATTTCAAGTCTGAGGCTGGATTTTGTATACCTGTGATGAAAACCTTCGGTGTGTGTGTGTGTGTGTGTGTTTGTCTGTGAACCTTTGTTCTGTTTGGTTGTGCATTATAAACTAGAGTTTCAAACTGGACCCAAACTTATGACCCTTTCAAGAGTACTCTTATTTACTGTAAACAGCTTCCTAAAAGATTTACCTCACTTCACAAATCAAATTAATGCTTTATCTACTCAGCTTCAGTGTGTTATGCATAGTAGGTGATTAAACTAAGCACTGCTTTTGACTTCAAAGAAGGTAAAATTAGATGGCAGATGACGAGGAAAACTCCTGTTGAATTATGTTTTAGTATCTTGCGTAGAGTGATACTGCTGGGCTTAATGTCTCAATATGTTCTAGATTAAACCTCTCCAAATTGAAAATGGCAGCACGGGACACGGTTTGCTGTATAAATTACATAATGTCCATCTGTGGGGAAAATAGAATAATTTAGTCAGGCTCCCTGGACATTTCTTGTAAACAAGTTGTGTGTGGGTGGAGTTAGTGTGCATGTGCACGCATGTATCTTTTTAGTTATTGCTATTTTGTGTTCTTCAGAGTTTGTGAAGCAGAGCTGGCTGCAGAGCTCGAGTCTAAAAATAGAGCATGTTTACTCTGCTGGCAGCTGCTCAGTTTTTCTTTGGACTTTGCTGGTAGTAGTTGAGTTTCTGAATTTCTCCTTGGTACTGCCTAGCTCCTAGATGTGTGTGTGCTGAATAAAGGCTATTCCTTCTTCAACCAAGGCTCCAAGGGCCATTTTGTCCAGTTACCTAGCTCATAGACCTGCATGTAAAGGGTTTGTGAATGGGCTCGAGGGGTGTCTGAGCACCAGAGAACCAGCCCTAGCTCTACACCATCCTGATGAAACCAACAGGATTTGTCTGAATCACGTGCAAGTGTGCATAGCTCATTTTAAATGGTTGCAGTATTTCATATGAAATATGTTGGATCTAATGGCACGCCCATGAAGGGGCAAGGGCTCCCACGGTGCGGCGGGCACCTCTGCACACGTGGCTGGAGCTGTCCTGGTGACTTCTTTTCTGAGCTAAATCTACACACACGGGCAAACACATGAGGGCACTTACGTTTACAGATGGGTGGCTTCCCTTGGTTACTCCACAACCCGTCTTCTTGGCACACTGCTGTGGCTTGTTGATTTGCTCCAAGCTTAAAGCCTTCATTACACTCATATGTCACTTTACTGTCCAGCGTAAACTCATTGCCCGTAAATGAGCCATTGCCAGGTGATTCTGGGACTCCACAGGACACGGCTGAAAAATACAATGAATGCAGGCTTAATCTTTTTTTTTTTATTCCTTTTTTGTCTTTTTTACTGACCGGTAATGGGATCGCAACCCTCGGTGTTGCGCCCGCACCGCGCTCAGCCAGTGAGCGGGAACCGGTCTCCACATGGGATCCGAACCCTCGGCGGGAGCACCGCTGCGCTCCCAAGCGGCGCACTCTCCAGTGCACCACCGGGCCGGCCCAGGCTTAATCTTATAGAACAATATTTTCCTATTTTTTTTATCTTATCTCAAATACATATCAAAAATGTTAATTATATGTTTGGGGTGTGGCATAAGTATACACATTTTCAAATTTTTAAGGAAGTTAGGCTTAATGAAGAACAATGGAAAATTTGTCAGAATGAAATATCTCTATAATTCTAGAAGACACTCTGGTGCAATGCAGTCACAGCCTGCCATGTTCTGTCAGGTGGTGTAGTCACAGGAGCACAGCATCCTGCACACTCCTTTGTTTAATACTGAAAAGAAAGGGGAGGGATAAAATGGTATCTTTATCCTCACAAAATGCATCGCAGCATTGAATAAGGATCAGCATTAGGGTAAGACACCCCTACATCAGGTCTCAAAATCTTTCTCCTCTTATTTACTCCTCCCCTATCCTTCATTCATTTTCTTTAAAGCACCAGGAAGTGCTAACAAAGGCATCCATGCACCAATTATCAGAAAACCTAAAATTTTATAAATCATCGATCAGAAATCAGGGCCTGAGGAACAACGCACAAGACGCAGTGAGGACCACTGCCGAGGGCAGAAGGCACAGTCCCAGTGTCATATGCATCTGCTTTTATGTAAAAGACTGCACAAGAAATAGGAGTGGCTGAAGAAGACAGTTTTTCTTTTTATTTATTTATTTTTTTGTCTTTTTCGTGACCGGTAAGGGGATCGCAACCCTTGGCGTGGTGTCGCCCGCACCGGGCTCAGCCAGTGAGCGCACCAGCCAGTCCTATACAGGATCCGAACCCGCGACAGGAGCATCGCTGCGCTCCCAGCGCCGCAGTCTCCTGAGTGCGCCACGGGGCTGGCCCAGAAGACAGTTTTTCTACACAAGTAAGATGTGGGGAGAATTCAGTATAAACATTTCCTTTTTAAATTCACTAGTTCTGATTCAGACTTATTTACTATAAGACAAAAACCGTCAAGTTAAATGACTACAAGTTACAGAAATGAGACAGAGTAAGGCAAAGTGAGGAGGACACTCCCCAACCATCACATCCCCAGTTCAGGTGCACTTGCGAGAAAAAAGCTTTGCAGTAACTAAAGTAAGGGCCTTCTTTTATTTGATCAATAGTAGAGATGATCACATCATGGATTTAAATTTAGATCATTAAAAAATTTTCCCACAGAGATTCCAATGAGAAAATACACCTAGCATGTTAGAATTGGACTGGATGAAAGAGTTTATATAAGCCTATAATTTTAAAGATGCAGAAAACTGAGGGTAGGAAAGATAAAATGACTAGCCTAGGGTAGTGCTTGTCACCAGGAAGTAAATCTTATGACTCCCCACTGAGACTGTTTTCTGTTCAGTGAGGGCCCCAGGTCATCTGAGGTTTAGTTTGAATTGTTCAGTTTGTTGTTTTGTTTCCATTTTCTTTATCAAAATCTTGAACAAATACAATGAGAAATTATCAGAGAAGGTAAAGAAAATGTAATGCTAATAAAAATCAAACTTCTAGAAAATTCAAGGTTTAAAATCTCTTGTGTTTAAATTTATGACCAACTATTTTTTTATTGATTCATAATTGATTATACATATTTTGGGGATTCAATATTGAAATATGTTGATCAAACCAATATTACCAGTACGTATATTGTTACAAATTGTACTTATTCTTTATGCCCCTTGTCCAATCTCTCCTTATCCCCCTCTCACTCCCCCCTCCCACCACTGATAACCCTAGATTTCTTCTCTCCCTCTGGACTAGTGGTTACCCTGTTCATTTGTTGCCTAGATGGTCTGTCCAATGCTGACAGGTGTGACCAGGTCCCCCAATATTATCATAGAGCAGCTGCTGCTTCTATCACTCTGGAATGGGCTTTGTGGAGAGAGACAACCTCTTCTTTTCTTTGGTCTCTGCTGGTGACTGTCCTTGTGTCAATGCACATCAGTGGCTGGCAGACCATCTGCGCAGTGGTTGTGATATCTAGGCACTTTCACAACAGCCACGATTAATGTGGTGTCTGTGGTGGGCCACCCACATGGAGGTGATGTTTTGGCATGCTCCTTGGCACTGGTGGTGTGCCTGGTTGTGCAGGGGATCCAGTCCCTAGCTCCATGGATTAGGTTCCCTGGTGGGCCCAGAGGCACTGGTAGCAGGCCCCAAGGCACTGGTGGTGTGCCTGAGCTGGAACTAATTTTTTGTCCTTTGCTTACTTCTAAAATGCGGGAGATTCCTGTGGGAACCAGTACTTGAGCTGTGTGGTTGAGCTAAATTGCTGCTTTGCTGCTGTTTCCCCTAGGAAAGGCTTTTTGTACAGCTCAGGGTTTAATGGTTGACCGTATAGGTACTTTCGGCTCTCCAGAGGCCCAGTGCACATGGATTGTGTAGAACTGGGTTTGAGTTTTTTCATCAAACTTCACCTCATGCAATTCTGCATTCCCAACCAGTCTCCTCTGAGTGGTTCTGCACTGACTGGGAGGCAGATCAGCTTCCCTTGCCATGCCCCAGTGTTCCCCCAGTGGGCCCGTCTTACCCACTGCCCGTGCTCCAAACATTTCCCATGGGATGGGCTGTGTGCTGGTCCCTTGCAATGACTCACCAGCCTCTGAATGGCTCCCCTTTTACAGCTGTTCTGGCTCCTCACTCTTCCGTGGGCCCGTGGGAGCCCTATTAGTGGTCTTGCTGTCCTGGGGGCCACCGAGGCCCTCTTTTCCCCTGCCACCTCCAAGTAACTCCATCTGAAGGGCATAGCTGTGGCTTCTGCTGGCTCCTGCTCCATGTACTTAGCAGCTCCAGCCTTAATACAGCTGCCGCACAAAACGGTCCGAGCAGTTTTTTCTTTCTTTCCTCGTGTTTTCTCCCACCTTCATGAACTCCATAGGTTTCTCCTCCTCTTCCCCTGAGCTCCAGCAGGCCCAGCTTGGCTGCTGTTACATTTTTATAGTTCTATATTGGTTGACTTGTGGGAGAGAGTGATGCTGGAGACAGTCTATTCCACCATCTTGACTGGAACCTTATGATCAACTATTTTAACCATCTGAAATATGTGTGGTGGGTGGGTG
>NW_007727210.1:160631-162278 GCF_000696425.1 Galeopterus variegatus
GGTGGGTGGGGGTGTGTGTTTGTGTGTGTTTATGTCATATCACAATAAAGCATTTGCAGCAGATGAAGAATAAAAGCCATAGATATATAGGCACAATTTTGGGTTAAAATAATAAATAATAACCTTTGGCCTTCCAAAGCCTGTCAAGCATTTGTAAAATATTTATCTTAATTTACAGGAAATGCCATAGATTTTTTCCTTTTCGATTCTGCTTATATTTTACAATGTTCCCATACCTAGTTTCCTCATTATTTTCTCTACGTTTTGCTGAGATTTGTTCTGAGATCACTTGTTTATGCACACAACCCTTAATTTCTCTTCCACTCCCTGAAGTGTGCCCAACTTCCTTAAAATTCTCATTCAGGGTGAGAAAAGGATGAAATCACATTTCTTTGTCAAGTTAAACAGGAAAGACGACATTCTGCAAACACATGTGAGGCCCAGGAGGACAAAAGAGAGAAGCTTTATNCACTTCTCTGTTTTTTCCCTACTTCTCTCAAATTAATGTTTGTAACCTACAATGGCTTCTTTTCTTTCTGTCACCTCTCAAGTTTGAACACCTTATCATTTGCTTTGCTCCTTTTTGTTTGTTTGTTTTTCTTTTTCATTTTTTTTCCCTTTAAACAGCTCAGTCATTTGTGGGTTTTGGCCATTACCTTTAGGCTTGCGGTTCTCAAATCTTGGTATCTGCTCAAACCACATCCCATCAGCAGTGGTCTCTTGAGTGCCCAGGGTAGCAGTGCCCAGTCCCAAAGCTGCATGTGAACCAGTCCTCTCTTGCTGCCTGTCCCACCCAGCTGTCCTGACCAAATCTCTGTCTCTGTAGACAATTCTCAAAGCCGAGTTTGATTCTTTCATTCACTTCTTTTTTTATACTGCTCTGGTTTGGTTGGGTGTTATTTATTGTCTGCTTATTTGAAAATTATGCTTCATAATCTTCTGTTTGATTGTTTTTAATTTCCCACTATCAATATTCATATTCTTATTATCTCAAAATGAGTAGTCTATCCTTTTGTTTTCTGGACCCCACTCATAAGGCTGAGGCAAACCCAGGGTGCAATCACCCACAGTCTAAGACATTGATAAAAAGAATATTCCTCGGTAGGGTTTGCTTAAGGTAGGAGAGATGTTTAAGCAATAAGATATGAAACAGAACAGCCAGATAGCAGTCTGATAGGTACCAAGGTCACAACCAAAAAGACCACATTGAACATCACATATGATGAGTATACCCCAAATGGGGGGCTGCTTGTAAGCTCAAGGACCAGAAGGGTAGAGATCAGGTGAAATGCGCTAAAGAGAAGAGGACACGGTGAAAGGCACAGAACTAAGAATGACAAGACACCAATGTGAGTCTGCTTACATTCTGCCTAAGGTGCAATGGAAAAATAAAATAGTGATATAGGCAGTTTCTCAAACTATAGTCTGTGGATTGATCTCTGTGGGTTCTTAAATATATGCAATGTAAGAAAATAAGGATTTTTAAATAATTAAAAATATATGTAGGGCTGAGCCCATGGCGCACTCGGGAGAGTGCGGCGCTGGGAGCACAGCGGCGCTCCCGCCCGGGTTCGGATCCTATATACGGATGACCGGTGCGCTCACAGCGCTCACTGGCTGAGCGTGGTGCGGCCGGTCTCAAAAAAG
>NW_007727210.1:162887-172613 GCF_000696425.1 Galeopterus variegatus
CACAGCGCTCACTGGCTGAGCGTGGTGCGGCCGGTCTCAAAAAAGGACAAAAAAAAAAAAATATATATATATATATATATATATACATATGTGTAACTTTATATATATGTACATATATAAATATTAATTAATCAAAAATGTTAATATAAGAATATTCTCGATTACTGTCTGTAATTGGGTTCTACTATATAATATCAGTGCCTCCAATTGCTTTTGTGTTTATAATCATGTTGGGGCCAAGTAATAATAGTCAATTGTTACAGTTTAATGAGAAATTATCAGATAATACTGAATTCATAGCCTTGCTTCAACCAAAAACCAAATGACCATACAGCAAATTCTACAAATATAAGCTATATAGTTGCCCATGTGGTGAAAATGTTGAAAGGATTAATTTATTTCATACACACACAGTTGGTAGTATTTATGATAAAAATATCAATTTGCAAGTGATTATTGAGTTTTAGAAAAACATCATCATTCAATTGGTTAAAGTCTTTTTCTCAACCTGAATTGTATAGGTTTTATATGCATTTAATTTGTAAATACAAAGATGAATGTGTTACATTTGTATGTATTTAATAACATTATAATAAATAATTAGACTCAAAACTAGGCTCAGGAAAACACCTGATGGAACACTGATTTAAGGTGTACATGTATAAGCTGTATATGTACTTGTATGCATGTATGCATGTATACATACAGATATGCACGTGTGTATTCGTGTGTGAGCAGACATGCATGTATACAGACATATGTTACTATATCTATGTCTTATTTACACAGGGTCTTACAGTTTACATAGTGTTTTCACATCATGCTTTTCCACTTATTTTTCACTGCAAGCCTATTAAAGACTTTATTCTACTTTCTTACAAATAAAGATACAGGTGCTAAAATTTTTTTATATAATTTTTCTCAAGTCTAATAGTAACTCAAAGGCTGAGTCTCAAACACGCCTGAACAGTTATACTGCAGTTATGAACCTGTAATCTTATATATGCCATGTTAGTCTTCACTAATGTTTTCAAAATTTCCCTTTATTTTAAAAGTTTACAGTGGTTCTTTATTTCCTACAACATTGGCTATAAACTACATTTTGTGGTCTTCAAAGCCCACCAAAACGTTTCTCTGACTCTCCACCCTCCCTAAATAGAGCTCTGGTTGGCTGGCAGACCTCACTAAGCATCCTCTCTTCTCAGTCAGCCCATCCTTACTTTCTTGCCGTAGTTTTGTTGTTATTGTTGTTGTTTCCCCTGTACTCCAAATACCTCCTTCAGTTGTACCTATTTCAGCCTTGTCCAGTATACAAAATTGTTTTCGACCAGTGTGCCCTACTCTCTCATTTGAATGTGGTGCTACTGTGTGCAATTTTTAAACATTTGGCAAGTATTTACTCATAGGAAAATCCTTCTTCACAAAGCAATATATAAATGCATTATTGCAGTTGTCTGTAATGAATTATTAATTCGTGCATAGTCTTCTTAAAATTACTAGTCACTTTTATAATAAATATCAGTACTGTTTTAACAGATTTGTGCCTTCTGATGTCCATGAGATCAGGATATTACTAAGACCTCTGTTCTTGGGTGGACGTTCGACAGATATAAATATGTTGCCATCATTACAACTTTCATTACAACTTTCTTGATACATGGAAAATCACTACTTAATTTTCCATCAAACATGACCTCATTTGGTGCTAATTGCTGCCGAATCAGTTAACTGCAAAATAGAAAGTTCTGAGACAAAAAATTAAAGATGTGGTTGTAGATTTACCATACAATAAATTACAAACCTCTAGGAATAATGTTTGTGCCAGCACTTCTCAAACTTTTTTGTACATATTAATTAATGTACATATTAATTTTCTAACAAGCTGCATGGTCTCAGAACCCCTCTCCAAGGAGCAAGGGATAAAATTATTCAAAAGGCTCTATGGAGGGCTGCTAAACCTTTTTCCCACACATATCTTACTAGCACCTGCCAAATGATTCTTTGCTGAATGATGGGTGCCCTGGAGGGTTTGACACTTATGCAACCGGCAGCTGCAGGGGCAGAAGTACAGAATCCCTGCCTCTACTGTAAAGGACTGTGTGCCCCTCGCTTCTTGTCTGGATGCACTTAGGTCCCCCTCCTTGAAAGGGAGGCATTAAGTTGGATATGGAAAAGACTGCGGAAAGAGGGATGTGTTGTTAATGGGTATTTTTTTTTCAGCTGTCTCTGTGCTAATCTGAGAATTCTGTTCCCTGCATGTGGCCCCACACTATTAGATGAGACTGTGGGAGAAGCTGCGAGTGCAAAATGAAGGTCTACCAAGACCCCTGACACTTATTTTAATGCAACTCTTAATAACAATTGCTTAAGAAGTGAAAAATAAAGAAGTGTGCACACCAGAGATAAGGAAAAATGCCATTGATAAACTGGAACATATGTTCATCCCCAAATATGAGGCTTTCCTTTCTTACCAGGTGACCCTTGCATTTCCTTCCTGGCACAATTTTCTCTCTGCAGCAGTGTCCTTAGGACAGTCTTGCAGTTATCAATTGACAAGAAAGGATCACTGGATGGGTAGGTACTGCTTGCGTGCTGCAAAGGGGAAACGGTGTGGAATAAGCCTCAGAGGTAGTAAGAGGACACATTACTCAGAGCCAAGGTGAGGGCTTTGGAGTTGATGCTAAGTACTTCAGGACATCCTTCAGAGGTCTTAAACTGGGCAGTGACATAAACCCATTTGTGCTTTGATAAGATCCCTCTGACTATTATCTGCAGATTGGCAGGGCATGCACAGAGGAGAGCGGGCTGCAGGGGGGGAGTCAAGGGGGTCTCGAGACGGGTGGTGGCTACAATCAGTTGGATTGGCAGTTGTAGAGAAGAAGGGAATGAAGCAATTGGGTGGACTGAGGTGCTATTTTCTCATGGTAAGCTTCAGTGCAAGCAGATATAAGAGGGAAAAAAAGGGTTACATCTTGGCACTGAGACCCTGAGCTACAGTGGACATTTCAATTAGGCATCTGGTCTTATGAGTCTGGAACTCAGAAGAGAGGATGGGGAAAAAATGAAGAGTGGGAAGTATTTCTAATATTTATTGCCACCTCCAGTAAAGTACTGTCTGAATTTTTCTGTATTTTGATCAAACCCTGAGATCACATGGTTAAAACTACAAATTGAACGAAGTGCTCCATAATCTATTAACAACTTTTAAAGAATAAAAAATTCTTATCATTTATTTAGTCTTTCTTGTGAACAGGTCTGTCACTGTATTTACTAATTCATAATTTATTAAAATATGTACCATGGAACTCACTTGTTTTAACATGTTATACACATGGTAGATCCTCTAAAAGAAAACATGGGACAAGTCTTTTCTTAGACATCTGGGGAATTTATTTCTCCCACAGAACTACCTTTATGAGTTCATATGTTACGGTTCTGCTTTAAAGTTTTATTAAAACATACTTAAATAATATTCTATATTTTATTTACTTCCTATCATTTACTTTGAATTATAAATGATTACATAATTTGGGGGGGGGCAAGTAAATACACGTATTTAATAAATAATGTAGCTAGACTCAAAGGACAAGGAACTTCAAGTAACACTGGTAGTTGATGAGAAAAATAAAACCAAGTAAATGCCTCTTGTCTTTCTTTGAAAAAGAGCCCATAAGCCCTCAGTTACCATTGCGATATTATGAAAATATATATTTCGCCTTCATCCCCATCTCCTGACATACAGCTCCTAAAATCCTTAAAATCTCTAAATGGATTGTCTTTTTGCGTGATAACAATGGCTGGCAGCCCCTAGGTAGCTTCAAGATGGGGACTGGTCACAGGAAAGACTAAGGTGTGACTTTGGTCCCACCACTCAATCTCCAGGGAGGGGAGAGGGGCGGAAGGCTAAGTTGATCACCAGTGGCCAATAATTTAATCAATCAGGTCTGTGTAATAAAACTTTCTTAAAAATCTAAGAGGCCTGCGTCTGGGGAGCTTTCAGGTAGTGAACACGTGGGGATTTTCACCTCTACTAGGGTGGCACACCCCAGCTCCCTGGGGACAGAAGCTCCTGTGCTTAGGACCCTTCCAGACCTCGCCCTGTGTATCTTTTCATCTGGCTGTTTATTTGTGTCCTTTAAAATTCCTTTGTAATAAATGGGAAAATGTAAGTGTTTTGTTGAGTTCTGTGAGCCACTCAGCAAATTAATCAGACCCAAGGAGGGGTTTGTAGGAACCTTGATTTACAGCTCGTTCGTCTCAAGTTCCAGAGGCCTGGAATTGCAACTGGCATCTGAAAGGCAGTCTTGGGAACTGAGCCCTCACCCTGTAGGATCTGATGCTATCTCCAGGTAGATGTTGTCAGAATGGAATTGGACGGCACCCAGCTAGTGCCTGCTGCAGACCTGGTTACTTGCTTTCTGGTGGGGAGAAAAACCCCACATTTGATCACAGAAGTAAGAAACGAGTCTTCTGTGTTGCTTGTTACTGAGTATGAGTGTAAAGACACACTCAGTCACTGCCATAAGCACATAACTAGTTCACTTGCTGATATAATTTCTAACTGAATTGTTTAGTGACTCCTTTTATTAACCTTGGAAAAGATGAGTCTAGAATTCAGGTCTCCTGACATATTGATCTGTGTCCTTTCCAATGCAACATATTCAAAAATAAACACAAAGTAGAAACAGGAAGGAGGAAAAGGGAAAGGTAAGGAGATATTTAATGGTTTAATGGTTTAATTATTCATGATTCTTCTTCTGAAACAAGAGTTTCCTGACAATAATTTAATTCTATTTCAAATAATGAAAATATTCTTTAAGGTATTTGGCAAAAAATTCCCATTTTTCCCATTTTGAGCAGGATCTTATTTCCACAGACATTATTAAAATAGCGTAAATGGTTAATTTAAAGTTTTATCTTCCTGAATATCATAGTTATGTTTAGCATAGCTGGCAAGAGTCATGCTTTTCTTATGCATGAAGAAGATTCTTTAAGAAATAAAACCTAAAGCAACATCTGTGTTATGGTCAAAAAGGCTCCCTGTAGAGCTTCAAGACTTAAGTGCTGGTATGAACAAGCAACATCTGTGTTATGGTCAAAAAGGCTCCCTGTAGAGCTTCAAGACTTAAGTGCTGGTATGAACACAAACATCAGTGGTTCTAGCAGCTACAAAGTCTATTAAATTCGGCAAATATTTCAACAGTTATTCTGTTTTGGCTTAAGGATTCTCACCTGTAAGATGAAGAAAATACTGTAAAGTATCTTTAGTCACCTTTATGTAAGTCTATAATTCTGTGAACACAGACATCAGTGGTTCTAGCAGCTACAAAGTCTATTAAATTCGGCAAATATTTCAACAGTTATTCTGTTTTGGCTTAAGGATTCTCATCTGTAAGATGAAGAAAATACTGTAAAGTATCTTTAGTCACCTTTATGTAAGTCTATAATTCTACTCAAAAACTTCCTCATAACATTCAAAAGTTGAAGAAAGACTATAATAAAAATGCAATTATTTAACAATGAATTTGTAAGGTTTTCATATCTGCTATCCATAGTATCCACTTCTTTTCCTTCACATTGTTTTAGAGCATTCCCCCCACAATGTATTGTGAAATGAATAATGTTAAATGAAAGTAAAGAGTAAATCTAACCCCCTTTTACCAGGCGCATTTAGGAATCTGTGTGGCATCACTCAAAGGACGGTATAGCACCAAGTCTGTTCTCTGACTCCCAATATGCCATTACTGTATTTTTAAAAGTCAACATAAAATATTTTTTTCAACAAATAGTATAAAAATGGTTCAATACTTGGGAAGCATTGAATGGTTTATGTAATCTTGTACTAGGGTCCAGTATGAGAACTATCTTAAATGAATTATCTTAATGAACTATCTTAAATGGTCAAGCATCTCATTAGCTTTCCTGTGAATAAAATTGAATTTTATTTGGCCAGTATCTTCAAACCGCAGACATCATAACAATCACTCAAGCAAACACAAAGTGATTTTTTTCATGACTGGTTTTGTGAGGACAACCAGTAGAAGTGGCATTTGAACACATTACAGCTAAAGAGCATGTCTTTGAAGTAAAAGCCTGACTACCCTGCAAATACCATCAGCATCCCTCACATGAATCACAACAGCCTGGGACATTGTTGGATTTAATCATCAAACCTTGCTTATCTTTGTTGATGGATTACAATTAACCATATTCTCCACATACAAGTAAGATTTGCTCATAGGCATGAATGTTGCATGTTGATTTACAAACATTTTGTGTTTGATTAGCAGAGAGTTATTTACACTTAATTGTCTCTATCAATTTGTCCCATAGAAACAACTGGTTATTTTAAACTGTGACACAAGTGATATCCCCTCTGCTATGATTTGAATGTGTTGCCTCCAATTAGATATTAAGAAGTAATCAAGAAGTGTTAAGAAGTAGGGACCTTTAAGAGACAATTAGGCCATGAGGGCATCTCCCTCATAAATGGAATTAGGTGCCCTTAATAAGAAAGGGCTTGACAGAGGAAGGTGCATTTATCAATACGATCCTTTTTGCCCTTCAGCCTTCCACCATGGGAGAACACAGTGTTCCTCTTCTCCAGAGGATACAGCCCACACCACACAACTGCACCTGCCAGTACTTGATCTTGGATTCCCAGCTTCCTGAACTATGAGGAATAAATTTCCATTTTTTATGGATCACCCAATCTGTGGTATTCTATTATTACAACACAGACTGTACTAAGACATCCCCACCCCCAATTCACATTTTAAAATAATACTTAATGGGAGATAAAATATGGCTCAAAAATGTCTGTGCCCTGTGTTATTATGAACATATTGGCATTGCCAACATCTTGTAATTGAAATTTCTTCATCATTTTCAACATATTGATAAATGGAACATAATGTGATCAAAACAAGGAGAAAAGATTAAAGAATATAACCCTTCTATTAACTTTTTTTTCTAAGCCAAAAGTCCAAGAAATTCTTTTATCACATTTGAGCATCCTTACGTTTCCAGGCATATTTTCACAACACNTCTCCCTCATAAATGGAATTAGGTGCCCTTAATAAGAAAGGGCTTGACAGAGGAAGGTGCATTTATCAATACGATCCTTTTTGCCCTTCAGCCTTCCACCACGGGAGAACACAGTGTTCCTCTTCTCCAGAGGATACAGCCCACACCACACAACTGCACCTGCCGGTACTTGATCTTGGATTCCCAGCTTCCAGAACTATGAGGAATAAATTTCCATTTTTTATGGATCACCCAATCTGTGGTATTCTATTATTACAACACAGACTGTACTAAGACATCCCCACCCCTAATTCACATTTTAAAATAATACTTAATGGGAGATAAAATATGGCTCAAAAATGTCTGTGCCCTGTGTTATTATGAACATATTGGCATTGCCAACATCTTGTAATTGAAATTTCTTCATCATTTTCAACATATTGATAAATGGAACATAATGTGATCAAAACAAGGAGGAAACATTAAAGAATATAACCCTTCTATTAACTTTTTTTTCTAAGCCAAAAGCCCAAGAAATTCTTTTATCACATTTGAGCATCCTTACGTTTCCAGGCATATTTTCACAACACAAAGCAAATCTGGATTTCCTGTGTAGTTTGTGCCATGTTTCCTTCATGCCTATCACCTAAGTGTAGCACTGGTATAGAACCATTATCACATGTGCACATATATATGTGGGAATTAAAGATTTGTGTGACAATTTTATATTAATGTTTATTTAATAAGCTATAAGAAGCAGGATGAATTGATTGAAAGAACATGTATTCAGACATAGGAAAGTCTCAGTTTGGTATTTGTTTGTGACTTTGACAATTTACCTAAATTATCTGAGCCTCTGATTCCTCACCTGTATAACAAGAATCATCAAACCCTCCCCAGCAGGGTTACTTTGGCATAATGTATGATAGAACTTACATTGCAGAACATCTGGCACATATTAAGCCCTAGGCAAATGGCAACATTTATTATTTTATAATGAGAAATGATAATTTTCCTTCAGGTCCAATTTAAAAGATAGCATTCTTTAGGTCTTTAAGTTAGGGTCAACTAAAAACTAAACAAGTATGAAAGAAACTTTTTTCTGTTCATCCCAGATACAGAGGAAACATTTGATGGTTAATCTCTCAGACACCTCATACCACTATCCACAGAAATTAGTATGTACTGGGTCAAAAGGTCGGAGATGTAAAGCTTAATCCTGAATATTCCAAGGGTCAGCAGTGTCTTTTCAATCATACCAGGTACTTCAAAAAGTTCATGGAAAAAATTGATTTAAAAGATAATACACATCTTTCCATGAACTTTTGAAAACAACTCATGTTAGATCTCTAGGCTTATACAAATTAGTACTGATTCAGATACCCTAAAAGCACTGACTAAAAGATTTAGAAAATTATATACCCAGTGAGGCTGTAGGGATACATGAAGTTACTGAGAAATCTCTACATTTTAAAATTATCACCTTTACCAATATGATATCTGACATCCATTGATCAAATAGGAAATCTTTGGCATTATAAAAAGTTATTTTACTTGTATTTCCTCATTTAATCCTGAAAATTCCCTAAGAGGTAGATTTGATTATTACTTTTTATTACTTTTAAAGAAAGTGGCTCAGATCTCAGAGTAACCGATGCCAAAGTCTGCCTCTCCTGCACTGTCCCCAAGTTGTCACCTGCTATATTTCACCACATTCATATTTATTTTTCTTTCCAATTTCTGCCACAAGCAATCAATTGATCAATAGGTTATAAACACATTTTCAAAATATAATTCTGAAAATATAAAGCCCATATTGAATTTGAGCATTAATAGTCGAATTTGAGCCCTTTATTTATTTTCTATTTTCCCCTTTGCCTTCTATTGCTCAAGTAGTTTCTCAGAATAATTAGACACTAAGAAATATCTCACTTGATGCTTCACCAGCAACCAATGTACCATTAGAACTGTGCTGAAGACTGAGACAGAAAATAGAAGAGGGAGAGGAGGTGCAGTACTGGAACGACCTCCGGACCAGTGCGGACAGAACAGACCACACTGCTGCTATTCGCTTTATGGGCACAGTGTGATGCCGGGTGTTTACAAGGAGCAAGTGCTACCGTCAGAAATATCTTTCCATTTGTAAGGAGGGATAAGGCAGAGTGCTTCTGGAAATAAGAGAAGATAGAGGGAACTAATGCTTGGGCTCTAGCAGACACTCAAGCAAACAGGTGGACAACTTAAAAAGACAAAACGAAATAGGCAGCTCTGAAATGGGAAGTGCAGGATAACAGGATTTAGCTGGAAGCATTTTTAGCTGATCTAAACCTCCTGAAAATATTTAGTACATCATAACCCAAGGAATACAAAAAAATCATGTAAATTTGAAACAAAAAAGAAGTATGAACAGGAAGGTGACCTAGTAGGATTGGCACACAAATGGCTGGTTATAGTGAAGGGCTCAGACTTAGCAAATGGAGCCCTTAGGATATTCACTCAGGGGCATGACCACTGCTGAAGCAAGGCTATAAAAGGTAACTACCTTCACCATTCACTTTTAGAGAGTCATTAAGAAGGTCCAGGTACAAACATTTGAAAAAATACTCATTTCTTGAAAACATAAAACACAGTTTCTTTCGGGGCCAGCCCGGTGGCGCACTGCTACAGTGCGCCGCTTGGGAGCGCGGCGGCGCTCCCGCC
>NW_007727210.1:173139-196686 GCF_000696425.1 Galeopterus variegatus
TTGATAAGTGGAGTAGTAATGTGAAAGATCATGCTTTGTAAAACTAGTCACACCCAGGTAAACATACTAGCTTTGATAACGAACAACAGACAGCCTACTTCAGCCATAGTTTCACCACCTGTAAAATGAGAACAATAAAAAAGTATATTAAAAACTAGAAAATAATAAGTATGGAGAAGATGTATAGAAATTGGAACCCTTGTGCATTGTTGCTGGGATAGTAAAACGGTGCAGGAACTGTTGAAAACAGCATGAAAGTTCCTCAAAAAACTAAAAATAGAATTACCATATGTCTCAGCAATTCTATTGGGTAAATATCCAAAAGAATTGAAATCAGAGTCTCAAAAAGATATTTGTATACCCACGTTCATAATAGCATTATTCATAATACCTAAAATGAGTAAGCAATCAAAGTGTCCATCAACTGATAAATTAGAAAAATGTGGTACATACATACAATGGGACATTAGCCTTAGAAGGGAAGGAAATTCAGACTCATGCTGTAACACAGATGAACCTTAAAGTCATTATGCTAAGTGACATAAGCCAGCCACAAAAACACAAATACTACATGATTCCACACATATGAGATACCTAGAGTAGTAAAAATCATCAGGATAGAAAGGGGAGTGGTGGTTACTAGGGCCTGAGGAGAAGGAATGGGGAGCTGTTGTTTAAAGGGGAGTTTCTGTTGGGGCTGATGAAGAAGTTCTGGAGATGGATGCTCACAAAAACACAAATACTACATGATTCCACACATATGAGATACCTAGAGTAGTAAAAATCATAAGAATAGAAAGGGGAGTGGTGGTTACTAGGGCCTGAGGAGAAGGAATGGGGAGCTGTTGTTTAAAGGGGAGTTTCTGTTTGGGCTGATGAACAAGTTCTGGAGATGGATGCCGGTGACGGCTGCACAACACTGTGAATATACTCAATGCCACTGAACTGTGCACTTAGGATGGTTAAAATTGCAAATTTTATGTCATGTGTATTTTGCTACAATAAAAAGAAAAAAGGAAAAATAACTATATTACATGGTTGCATGGCCATTAGGATAAAGTCAGATGGGGAATGTTCAGTGTTGCCACACAGTGGTCAATCAGCACTTTTCAGTTTCCCTCCTCTTTTGTTTACAGATAAAAAAATAAAGCAGCAACAACAGATCGAGTTGCCTAGTAAAGGACACAGGCTACTGAATTTGTTTTTAACAAAATAAAATTTGGGGGCCTAATAATATCTCAAAACCATTGAGCTGAAGTTTGGCTACATTTTATAAAAATAACGAGCACAGAACATAGAGAAGAAATACATGTGTGACCCACACATGGAAGGTTAAGAAAGGGGACGGAATGAAGAAGACTCAGCCCTGATTATAAGTGTCCTCTGTATTTTCCTACAGCTGGAGATCACAAATTGTCATGTTTTCTTTATTTTTTTTCTCCCAGAAAACGTAAGTATGGTTCTTTAGAAATACCCAACATGAGTTTAGAAATCTGCCAACTTAAAATCTCAATAAAGTGGGCACTAAAGACAAATTAGGGGCTTAGTTTCAGAATCACAGAATAGAAACCTTTTCCTTATTTCTTTTGTACCCCCGGTATAAACATGTAGAAGTGTAAAAATGAGAGAAGAAAACATTAAAAACAAAAGTCTACTGTATCTGCACTTGAAAACATTACTATTGGAGTCTGCCCCTGCTTCCTGCTCCAGTGAATCAAACTAACCTTTTATTTAATGGAAAAAGTAAATAAATAAATGTGGTCACGGCTAAAACTTCCCAGGCACAACTAAAGAGGCAATAGACGTGGAAATTCTCAGTTCATAAACCAAGCAAATAACGTGTCTACCATTAAATAAAATATATGTATAGAAAGAGATAAATACATATATGTGATAGCTAGATTAGACAGATGATTGATTGATTGATTGACTGGTGTACTGGTAGGAGGATAGTCTACAAAGTATCCCCTAAGAATTTTCTTAAAAAATAAAAGGAAAATTAAGAGTAGACTAAAATGCACTTATTAATCAAAAGTATTAACAAAGCTGAGAAACCCGATTCCTTGGTAATAGTAGAAAAGTAGCAGAAATAATAACATTTAAGCTTGAGGGCTCACTGTAAATGAAAACAAGGGAACAGCATAGTTTCTGCAGTTTAGGTGCTATCACCCACTAAGCAAACCAGATTCTTCCTCAGCACACTAAATGAACGATGCGAAAATTGGCAAATGACTGCTCCATCATTTCAATTAAATATTAAGAACAATATGCAGACTTTCTACTCATATTCCTAAAGGCCGATTACTAAAATTCCTGACAGACAATTGAAAGAAGCTTGGGATTATAGATGACTGTCTTCTCTTCCCAAGGCTTCTGGTTCTAGCATTCCCAAACAATTCTCCTGGTGCTTAAACTCCATTTTGTTAACTTCTCTACAACAGCTAATCAAATGAAACATTTCAATATTCAACCCCTAGTAATGAATTAAAACAGAGACTTAGATACATGAATATTCAAATGAACAAATCCATGAAAACCCCAGATTTTTAGTTTCATTTGAAGATCAACATGTGTCAGAGAGAGCATGAGAAAACACACATGAGAAGATATAATGAATAAGAGAAAACTAAAATTGGAATTCAGTTTTTGCTGACTTTTCCATTATGCTTTTGAATGGACTATGTACCCAATATTAATTCATTGTGCTAGAAGGTGGGTAGAAATAAATAGACTAAATTTATTTTAAAGTGGACTCTGGAGGCTCTCTAATCCTTGACTAATCATGGCTCTCTCCTGTTATTTTGTCTTCATTTCTAAAGAATTTCAAATAAAAACACCCAAGAGAGTAATAGCTTTACAAAAACTATAATCACAAATTTTCCAAGAACAGAACACAATGTTATTTGTCAAATGTTTCTGTAGAGTGCATAAGGACTAAATTTGATCAGGAAGGATTAAGGTGAATATTACCAATTTTGATAATTGTATGGTAATGGAAGCTCCAAGGAGAACAGAAAACTAAACTGCACAAAAAAATGGAAATATTTATTTAAGCTTATTTCCCCCAAATTTCTCCAGCCTTACAAATGCAGGGAATATGGTGCCAGAGTTGTTAAAAGTTAATGCAAAACTATTACTTTTCATTTCTTTGGTCAGCCTCAGTAGGAAATTCTAGGTGGGATGAGATGAGGGTGTAATTAAGTCACCATTGGGAAAACAGAATAATTTAATCAGCCCCCCTCACCTTAGGTCCAGTTGGGGGTGGTGTGGGGCATTCTTGGTAAATAAGTTGTGTGTGGATAGAGTTAAGGTGCATGGGCTGTGCTACCACCTGGCTGGTGTCTGCCTCAGGCATCCACCCCACTTGGCCATGCTCTCAAACCTACAGCTCCAAGGACAATTTTGCTGGTTATCTGGCTCATAGACCTGCATGTGAAGGGTCTGGTAACTCAGCCTGGCGTGTGAAGGGTCTGTTGATCCAGCCTGGCATGTGAATGGTTTGTGACCCAGTCTGGAGAATGAGCTCAAGGTGTCTGTGAGCTCCAGAGCCAGCCTTAGCTCAACAGTCACTAACAAAGAGGTATAAACTGACAAAACCCACAAAAATTTTCCAAGGTTGACTGATTTGCTGAACCTCCTTCAGTCTCCTCTCCTTGGCTCACCATGTGGGCAGTGCTAAGCCTGGTGCTGCACGGAGCAGAAGACCAGTGAGATCCTGTCCCCAGAGCCACTGCATGGGTCCTTTCCTACGTACGCATGTCTCCACTGTAGGTGTCCTCAGTGAACAAGGCCTATAGCAGTATTATCCCCCCTGGTCATGCACATAAGCAAGAGAGGACACTCCATGATGCACTTTCTCTTTTCTCCAATATTATCCACTGTGTTCAAATTATTGGCAGATTCTTGCAGACTCTTTGTGCTTTAAATCTCCCTCTGACCTCAGTGCCTCCACCTCCTCCAATTCCAGTCCCCACAGCCCACCACAGCTTCCTGACCAGATCCTTCCTACCAGTCACTGAACTGATCCTCACTGTGCCAGTGAAGAAACAGCAGCCCAGAGACAGTGCATGAGTTTCTTCCCAGGTCCACACAGATATTTCACAGTAAATCGAAAATCAGAATTTAAATCTCAATACTCCCAATCTAAAATGAATTCAACTATATCGTTGCCATCCTTCTTACTGTATTAGTACTAACGTAGTAACATTAATCAGCATCCTTCAATTATTATATCATAATATATTGAAAATCATATTAATTAAATATATCATAAAACAAATATTCTTTTTTTTTTTTCCTTTTTGTCTTTTTTCATGTCCGGCAATGGATCGCAACCCTCAGTGTCGCGCCCGTACCAGACCGGGACTGGCAACGGGATCGCAACCCTCGGTGTTGCGGCCGCACCTCGCTCAGCCAGTGAGCGGGAACCGGTCTGTATGTGGGATCCAAACCCTTGGCGGGAGCGCCGCCATGCTCCCAAGCGGCGCACTGTAGCAGTGCGCCACCGGGCCGGCCCAAAACAAATATTCTATAATAAACATATGGTTTTAAAAATTACAACTTACTATATTAAATACTAATGTTTAATAATAATAATTTTATGACTTTGTTTACATTTTCTCTCCTTTGTTCCATGCACTGTAATTAAGTAACTTATCTCATTGAATCTTCACATTAACAATTCCAGTCACTATTAATTGTCTTCATTTTACATGGGGACATTGATGTCCAGAAACATTAAATAATTTACCCAAAGTTTGGCTAGTAAGGGGTCAAACTAACCTCTAACTGCAAATGTCTAACTCTGAAGTTTATGTTCCTTCAACTATACCACAATGACTCTTTTCACTGTAATAGATAAAATAAAAATATTTAATGGTTTCCTTTTTCCCCTATATTTCTATTCAGAAAAAAAACTTTATGGCCTTATATTACTAATGCCTTCAAGTTTTCTTGATTTTCAGAATCACTTCCACCAAGAATCGAACTCTGTCACAAGTAACTTACACCATTCCTTTCTGTTGTATTTTTCTTGTTGTCCATTATAAAAATGGGAAAAATTTTTTACCAGATTTGTTTATTTCTTTTCTATTTTTTTTGTCTTATACTTGATTCCATGGGCTTCAAAAATTTGTCTCTTTCTTGCCTAAAAAGATATTCACTTGCTTTTTTTGTAGAAAACTATAGGATTCTTATAGACCCTCCAAGACATTCAGGACTCCTAGCAGAGAATGCCCACAGTTTATGTCATGAAAACTACATAACAGCTGGTCACATTATAAATCCCATTGATGACAAACAATATTAGTAAATAAAGGCAAATATATGTGTGCAATCATATAAGTTCCTTCTTAAAGGGTCAGTAATATATATTCTAACATAAATTTTGAAAAAGAAAAACTTAGTCCATATGCACAACAGTAATCTTCAACCTAAAATGGTATTATTTCTCACAATTTTTTTTTTTTTTTGTCTTTTTGTCTTTTTCCATGTCCGGCAACAGATCGCAACCCTCAGTGTTGCCCCCGTACCGGACCGGGGACCGGCAACGGGATTGCAACCCTCGGTGCTGCTCCCGCGCCTCGCTCAGCCAGTGAGCGGGAACCGGTCTGTATGTGGGATCCGAAACCTCGGGTGGGAGCGCCGCCGCGCTTCCCAAGCAGCGCACTTATCCAGTGCGCCACCGGGCCGGCCCCAATTTCTCACAATTTTAAAATTAAAAGAAAACCAAAAAAACAATGTCCACACCCTATTTGAATGGATAGGTCTTTCTGGAAAATAAGTGTGCAAATGTACTACCATTCTGTCCACAGCATTACAGACACAAATACAAATGACATCAAAACAACCGCAACCCTCAGTGTTGCGCCCGTACCAGACCGGGGACCGGCAATGGGATCGCAACCCTCAGTGCTGCTCCCGCGCCTCGCTCAGCCAGTGAGCGGGAACCGGTCTGTATGTGGGATCCGAAACCTCGGGTGGGAGCGCCGCCGCGCTTCCCAAGCAGCGCACTTATCCAGTGCGCCACCGGGCCGGCCCCAATTTCTCACAATTTTAAAATTAAAAGAAAACCAAAAAAACAATGTCCACACCCTATTTGAATGGATAGGTCTTTCTGGAAAATAAGTGTGCAAATGTACTACCATTCTGTCCACAGCATTACAGACACAAATACAAATGACATCAAAACAACCTAAATGTAGAAACTTCAGCTGAGCTGTACACAATGGAGTTTATTGCAAATATGTCATATGTATTTATAATTTGGTTGCCAAACTTGCCCAATTATGAAGGCAGCTCACTCAGTGTACATAATTTGGTAAAACAGTGTGCCATAGTCACAGGATAAGGAATTCCTGTGTGCCTTTAATTGATCTGTACTGTTTTCCAGCACATGGTATTTGGAGGAAACTATTCCAGTTAATGAAATGCCCATGCAGACTCCACCAGCCTATCAACAAAAAAATAGGCAGAGTAAATGATTTTCAGGATGATACATTCTTTTTTTTTTCTTTTCATGACCGGCAACAGATCGCAACCCTCGGTGTTGCGCCCGCACCTCACTCAGCCAGTGAGTGGCCGATCTGTATGTGGGATCCAAACCCTCGGCGGGAGTGCCGCCGTGCTCCCAAGCAGCGTACTGTAGCAGTGCGCCACCGGGCCGGCCCAAGAAGGATGATACATTCTATACCCAATGCTCTTATAAATTACTTTTAAAAGAAAATCAGTAGTATCTCTGGGAGACTTCAGGACGAAAAGTGAATTGCAGGGAGTCAAGAGTCCTAGGACATCTAAGATCAGTTCTTTCTGAGCCCAACTCTGTGCGAATTCAAACTATTACAACTAGAGATGAAAGGCTATGTTTCAAGGATTTTACATGGAAGAGTTCAATTTAATGATATTCTCTACTAATTTGACCAAACCAGCAGTATGGAACCAAAGAATATATCAAACCAATCCACAAAACATACACCCTGAACTAAAATCAACAATAAAGGTTTTGACAATTAATTATCACTGTCTAAAAAAACATAGCTAAGAACAAACTTCAGATTTACAAAAGTCACATGATAAATTGATATGGCAAGGATGCATTATTTTGAGGAAAATTACATTAATATGAATCAGAAAATGGTCATCAGAGTTTCTATGTCATGGTCAAAATGCTTTGGAAGAATACAGTCCTTGGGGTAGGTATTTATGTACATGTGTGCACAGATGTTTCAGATCAAATTAAAGACCTACTGGAACAACCTCAGGTGTTTCAATAGTGGGTCTCATTTTTAATAGTATCCTAATTTTGATTAAAAACAGAAAGGCAAATGTGGCAGGAAATGATGACAAAATCCGGATTTTTTATCTCCGTTTGTAGTGATGACATGAAGATCTTCAATTTCAATCCACAAAATCATATTGATTAACACAACTTGTTGAGTATCAGAATATCTGTGTATGTATTGTGTGTGTGTGTGTGTGTGTGTTGTGTAGCGTTTAGCATTAATGGGAGCATTGTAAGCACTATACTAATTCTGAGCAAAGCAAAACATGGTTGCTGCCTTTGAGAGTCAGATACTATTAAGAATTGACAAAACTAGCTTTGAAAAATCTCTCCAGTCAACTCTTCCTAATGGTCAATTAAATAATAAAATTAATTGCTTCTATTTATTTTTGTAAAAATGGAATGCGAATCCTCAATGATATTTCTTTATTTTTTATTATTTTCCTTTTTGTCTTTTTTTCATGACCGGCAACAGATCGCAACCCTCAGTGTCGCGCCCGTACCGGACCAGGACCAGCAACGGGATCGCAACCCTCGGTGTTGCACCCGCACCTCGCTCAGCCAGTGAGCGGCCGGTCTGTAGGATCGCAACCCTCAGTGTCGTGCCCGTACTGGACCGGGACCAGCAACGGGATCGCAACCCTCGGTGTTGCACCCGCACCTCGCTCAGCCAGTGAGCGGCCGGTCTGTATGTGGGATCCGAAACCTCGGCGGGAGTGCAGCTGCGTTCCGAAGCGGCGCACTGTAGCAGTGCACCACCGGGCCGGCCCCTCAACGATATTTCTTGAAGTTCGATAATATGATACTAAAGTACTTCTTTGAATAAGTAGACTTTGAAGTCCCATCAACCCTGATGAAAATTCTGAAAACACTGAGTAACAAAGAAGACTTGCCCATGCTCAATGTGAAAACATATCATTGTTCTTTCAATTAAAATACTATGGATCTGGCATAGGAAATCAGTACATCAACAGAAAAAAAAAAAAACAGTAGCTCAGAAACAGAAACACAACTACAAGATAATTTAGTATAGGAAGTAGTTGGAATTTTAAATCGGTAAAAAAAAAATCTACAGTGAAAATAATTATCCAACAAAATATTCAATAAATGACATTCAGATAATTGTGTGACTATCTAAGAGGAGAACATACTAACGTAGGATCACACTTATATTAAACAAATTCACTAAAGAATATAAAACCAATATTTAAATGTACATATGATGCTATAGAGTATAAAGCTAATATTCAAATGTATAAATGAAACTATAAAATATAAAATCAATACTTAAATGTATAAATTAAACCACTTAAACTACATAAAAATAGATCAATTTTAACAGGAAGGGGACTTTTCTCATCCAGAATTCACAAAAACTGATATATCGATACATATACTACAAAAGATATGTGCTATGCATATGACTGACAAGTGGCTAATAAATTATTGTACAAAGAACTCTCAATAAAATTGCATAAGACAAAGAAAATGGAAAAATCATGAGAAGAAGAACGCTTTTTTTTTTTTTCAAAGAACTAAAAACGGTCAATAAATTAAGGGGAAAAATGTATTCTCCCGAGTAGTAACAAAACAAATGAAAATCAGAACACTGAGTTTTGTTTTGTTTGTGTGTCACATGGGCAAGGATTAAAAAGATTGACAATTATAATGGTTTTCCATGGGACATAATAAATTAGTACTTGCATAGGGGCTTAAAACAGCGCCCGTTTACTCTCTCACAGGATTTGCTGTTTGGGTGTCAGGTGCAGCAGCTTAACAGTGCAGGTCTCACACCTGAGGTGGCAGCAGGATGTCTTCTAATCTGGTGGTTCTCGGAAGAATTTGCTCCCAAGTCCACCCAGGAGGCCCACTGGGCTGGCGCAGTAAGGACAATGAGAGGTGGTCAGAGGGCAGAAGGGACGGAGGTCGGTGGGGAGTGCCGACAGGATTTGGTTACTGGGAGAGCCCAGAGAATCCAGTGGCTGAGGAATTGTGAGACAGAAAAAGGAACAGGAGTGGATTTTTTTGTCATAATGAAGTATCACAAACTCGGTGGCTTAAACAACAGAAATCAATTCTCTCTCAGTTCTGGAAGCAAAAAATCCAAGATCGATGTTGGTTTCTTCTGAGGCCTTTCTCCTTGGTTGGCAGATGCCGGCACCTTTTCCCTGTGTCTCTTTTCACATCCTCCTTCCTCTGTGCCCTAATCCCCCCTTTCCATGAGCATAACAGCCACAGTGCATTAGGATTCACCCTAATGACCTCACTTTAACTTGATGACCTCTATAAAGACACCGTTTCCAAATGAGATCACATTCTGAGGCACTGGAGGTTTGGGAGCCAACTTATCTTTTTTGAAGGGGATATAATTTAGCTTGTAACACCACGTGGCAGTGAGAACCTCCTGAATTTCAGTTTCTCATGTCACACAATTACTGGGCTGCATGGGCTACATTATACACAGAGATGCTCTGATTGCTGGAGAATATTCCTGTAATGCTATTACTATTTTTGAAAGTTGAAGACACCGCTACCTAAGGCCTCATTTCAAGCTGTGTTTCTTCCCAACAACATGTGTACATCTGAAATCTCATTAAGGAGAGACGGTGGAGCCATGTTCATTTATCTATAAATTCATACGGACGACAATTATGGCCAAGGCATTGTGTAAAATGCTGTGGATTCAAAGACAAAAATTCTGCCTTTAAGAAGCACAGGGAAATTTTAGCACATGTTCACTAGACACCTGCGCCAAGTACACCTGGGGTGCTTGTAAAACTGCAGATTCCAGACTCCAAAGTACCTGTTGAATAAGAATTTGCGGGGACTAGGAATTAAAAATTCACTTTTTAAAGAAGTACTCCATCTGATTCTTGTGAACATTGAAAGTTGAGAACCACTGGTCAAGGAGAAGTACTCGACAGCTACAAGACAAAACAATGTGACAAACACAGAGACGTATGCACAAAAGGGTGTTATGGGCACCTAAGTCCCCCTGGAGATGGAGGACAGACTGTCTCATGGAGCTGATGAGTAGAAATGAGATGACGGGGCACAATTCCATGTGCTGACAACGTGCATTCAAGGCAGAGAAACAGCACACGGCAGAGACACAGCTGCCTGTGTCAAGGTGGTCTGCACGGGTGTAAACTTCCCTGCACCTGCATTGCAGCCACACAGTGAATCACGAGTCCTCTCTGAGATGGCCTTTGTGAGATGCACTGTCCTGGCTGCACATCCGACAATTTTCCAGCACTTAGCAAACACTGTCTCTGAACCGTTTACTTCTCTTCCACGTTTTCTCTATTTCTACTTCAAAAATTTGAGAAATCCAGTTGCCTCAGTCACCTGCAGCAACCCACATGGGCTTGCCAGTACATTTTTCCCCCAGAGCAGCTCTTCTTTCTGCTAGGGACTAACATTTTCAAACTGTCAATTTCACAGGGATAGGCAGCCGCTGTGCCTCTTTAATGAAAGACCATAACCTATCCTGCAGTGTCAGCCAGTATCTAAAACTGCACACAGGGCATTATACTATCTCTACTCCTCTTTGCCTTTTATTGATTGAGGAACCATCATTTTCAAAGTTCCGCGTGCTGGAGTGGAAAGTTCTGTGCTGACGCCCTTCCCTTCCCCTTTCCCATGTGCCTCCCTCTCCTTATGTTTCAGAAGTAGAAGAAAAATACATGGTCCTTCCGCCTGCTTTTTGAACTACTTTGAGTACTCAATGTGAGGCTTATTTCTCAGTGTTAAGTACATAAAACAACATCATAGGGATTTTCTTTAATGCAAGATATACGACTGAACTCTATTAGCCATTCTTATCCATAGGACTCTAGATTCTCTTATAAAAAATTATTACTTTGCATATTTTATACAGTTCTTTGCCCAGGAAGGTCAAGGTCTTCGTATCACTACTGCTATTATACAAAATTATCCTTTAATGCACATATAAGCTCACTACAGTACTGCCTTTATCATTAACCACTTTTCAGGCATAGAATACATGAAGCTTTGTGATATACAGTGTGTGCCAAGCATGGGTGGAGAAAAATGCGTTATTTAATTTAATGAGTAAACATAGTGGATTTTAGCACATACTAGAGGAAGATTATACCTCTTCAGTAAAATGTCTGAGATATAATTTGCAAACTATAGAAGATAACTGATATTGGCTGAGTTGTACTCTGCGTTATGGTCTGATCCTGGCATATTATTTTAGATCAGAAGTTGGCAGACTTTGGCCCGCAGGTCAAAACTATCCTGCAGCTTGTTTTTGTACAGCTTGAAAGCAAAAAATAGTTTTTACATTTTAGAACAATTGTGAAAGTTTTAAAAACAAAAAATAGGTGACAGAGACTACATATGATCCACAAAGACTAAAATAGAAAGAGTTTGCTGATCCCTGATTTCAGTTATCATGAGAAATAAGAGAAAACAGTTACCAGCTAAGCTACTTAAATATATTTGCCTTGAACTGCACATTTGGCAGTGCTCTGCTTGAAGCAAGTCAACAGGTACTTACTGAAAACACTGTCGATGCAAATATGTTTGTATGCTATGAGAGTTTTTTACTGGGTGCCTATTCTTACCTGGTGCTATTGTGAAGGTTTCATGCCAGTGTTCCCAGTTAATTCTTCAAACAAAACAGCCAGGAGAGTATTCTTATCCCCATTCATAGATGAAGAAATAAAGCCTCAGTGAAATTCTCTATCCAGAATCACGCAGTCAATAAACGTTGGGGATGGAAGGGATCCATCGCTAAATTACAGAACTCCGAGACTATGCAATCTCCAAGAACCAACTGTTCAATTCAAAGTGTAAAGTAGGTTTTATCAAGGGCAAATGAGATAAACTTCATTTTAAAATATGTTTAAAGGGATTTGGCAAGTTTGGGCTATATGGACTATGTGGATTCATATCCTGATAATTTAAAATATGCTGGTATAATGCTTATATCCTATCTTTATACATACACATACGTACACCCACATATATCATAGCGTATGATGTGACATTGCAAAATTCTAGAAATATTTATTTAAATTTATATTTCTGATTAAATCTAATTTTTTTGAAATATTCCAGTATTATTATGACTTAGAAAGATTTATAATTTCATAGAAGCAAATAAATATGCATGTAAAAAAATCAAGACAAGAGTCATAATTGGCTATGCTCCTTATATTCATAAGTAAAAGATTTGAAGTTTTACAAAGTACCTCAATGAATTCATTTATTCCAGGACCCCAAATGTATCCGCCTAACTTTTATGATGATGTTGTTTTAAAATTAAAAATAAATTTATAAATAATAAACAGTTTTCTTGTGAAGGATGCCTCTCTGAGGGTAGACGTAATGTTTAGTGGAGGCACACATGTTATAATGGATATAACTTAGATTTTAGAATCTGAAAGACTTGGGTTCAAATCCCTTCTCAGAGTATTACTCATTGTGTTTCTTTGGTTAATGTCATTTTTCAGCACTGGCATCTATAAGGATTAAAGAGATACTTAGGCAGACCCACAAAAATCATCCCTCTCATCTACCTGTCTCTTTTGCTTCAGTCAATATTCTTTACAATACTATGTATAAGCAGAGTATATGTATCTATGTCTAGCTATCTTAAGGTTCTGATGTTTAAGAACAGAAGCCTAATCATGTGATTTTTGAGAGAGATCATTTTTTTTCTAGTCTTTATTGCCTGTGAAATGGTAACAAAGCATAAATAAACAACAGATAAAGTCAACTCCAAACAAAAGCTACGGCTTATAAAAGGCTCAGAGAATCATACCTTAAAAATAAATAGCTCCTTGGGAATTGCTCCCTCTTTAACATGGCAAACTTGAAAGTGGTGCACTGTGATGCTCCAGTTTAACTGGATCTTTGAGATAATACAGAAAATTTCATTTCTAGCTCAGGCTTCTCTTCAAGATGAATAAGATTGGTGTATTGATAATGAAAACAGCTGCCTAACAGAGTTTCTTGCTTTCATGCAGGAAATGAAGCCTGAAGAACAGAAGATATGCATGGCTTTATCAAGGAGGATGAAAACCAATATAGATTTTTTGAGAGAAGTAATTTAAAAGGTCAACCAAAGCGAGACAAACAACCTGGAGTTCTCCTGAAACCAATAAAATACATCTTGCCTACTACATCTTTTCACTCACAGATGAAAAGCTGTGAAACTCTATTTGCTTCATCCAGAGGCCGATTACAAGACACCAGGGTATCTTGGAACAAGCACTGGTGGGAGCTATAACCTGGGCTCTGCCACTCTGAACCACCGAATCTGGGTGAGTCTGGAGTAGGAGTCTCACCAATCCTCTTCCACTCCTAATCATGCCAGCCACAGTGTAACATTTAAAGGTTTATTCTACATTATTCCTGTGATCCTCCTGATAAGTCCCCATTTTACATGGCAGGAAACAGGTTTCGGGAGACGGGGACTCCCTGACCATGAGGGGACTATTTTGAGGGCCCTGGCCCTCACAAAGTATCCTCTGACTCCAAATTCTATATATATATGTTTTTTTTTTTTCACAAAATTCTGTGCTTCTACAATGCCACTGGCAAAGAAGTGAAAACAGAAGAGAACTAAACAGATTCGGGCACAAGATAAATAATCTTTAAACGGAAAAATATCACTCTCAAATATATGTTCTCCTGTATATCTTAAAAAAATACATAAATCAATGACTTTCTAATTCAAAATATTTAGTAAATGGCTACAAGTGACAGGGTGTTTTGCTCAGTGTCTAAGGGGCACAGTAGTGCAGACACAGTTTATACAATCAGTAGTGAGGGGCCTGAAAGGAAACGACCTCAATACTCCAGGTTTTTATCTTGCTCACTTATTAAAAGGCAAGTGTTGCATTTTAGAAAACATTTCAAAATATTCCTCTAGACAACTTTTTAGAAGAGAAAGACTAATGTCCTAATGCAGTTAGAAAATGTATAAACTGTATTTATTCTTATATATTTATTCTTATATAAGAACAAACGGATTGCTACTCATATCATTAAGGAAAAATTATAAGATGAACTCCAGGATAATTCAAATATTAAATCTATCAATACAGAGTGTAAGCTTTCAATGCCACAAAGAGATATTTGTCTTTTATTTATTTAATAATTTTTTTAAAAAAATTTTCAAGTCCCCTATTTTCAAGTGAAGATAATTAGAATAACTACGATGACCTTCAACTTTGGTGAAAGTTTTAAAATATTTCATCATTTGTATCAGTAATTAAATTCCATACTATCTCAAAGACCTTCTATATGATTGAATATAGGATTTATAGCTGCTTTTGACCATATATGATTTGCTGTCAAAGAGTCTCAGATATTATTTATATTGTGATAGAACTGTCTGGTTTCAAATGTATTGAAGCACTACTATTTTTTAAATTATTTCCATTTAATTGATTTGATTGATCCTTATGGAATTTACAAAATCAAATATCTCGTGAAAAACAAGTAGTGATGCATCCAGTACCTTAAACTCATTTGAAATTGCCTCCTCACTGATAACTCTCTGTTGAGAACAGCTTGCCTGCAGGTATGTGGAGCACAGCATGGGAAAAGCAATCTCATTAAACCTCCTTTTCTCACTGGTTCATATGCGGTAAGTGGTAGCAAATTCTCCCCTCAATCAAAACAAGAAACAGTATGTCATCCAAGATTTCTCTCTCCCTAACATTTTACATACCATCACAAAGGTTGACTCTATTTCCTAAAGATTTTCAGTACGCATTTTCTTGCAAAACCTATTTTCACTGTATTTATCGAGGTCGTCCTATCACTGAAACACACATTTCTATAGTCTCTAAATGCCCCTGTATTCCAATCATCCACCGTGCCACTAAAAAATCTATCTTTCTAAAATGCAGAAATCGAATCTCTGTTGCTCTCTCACAAATTCACATCAGACACAAGACAGAAAGTGAAAGCCAGGTAAACTTGCAGTTGAAGTCTTCCACCACCTGCTCCCACCCACTTCGCCATCTCATCTTCCATCACTACATTGCCTTCAAATTCCAGCTCAAATATTCCATTATGGGGAAAACATCCTGGCCTCCTGCACTCCTTTTATTCAATGCAGAAAGTGAAAGCCAGGTAAACTTGCAGTTGAAGTCTTCCACCACCTGCTCCCACCCACTTCACCATCTCATCTTCCATCACTACGTTGCCTTCAAATTCCAGCTCAAATATTCCATTATGGGGAAAACATCCTGGCCTCCTGCACTCCTTTTATTCAATGGCTGTCTACGCATGCTTACTATCATATTAAACTGTAGTTACTGGTTTGTAAGTCTCTCTCCCACAAGACTATCAGAGACTTGAGGCCTGGGAATGTGTCTTACTCATCTTGGTACCTGCAGTGCCTAACCCAGAGATAAGTCTGAACTGAAGTGAAAATGGACATATTTTCCTTAATATTTGAATTGATTTTAGAACTACTACTACAACCCTAATCAACAAACATGGACACACAATTAATACCACTTCACCCATATAAGAAGGTATATAAAAACAAATATGTCTAGAAATTGTACCAAATATGACCTTTCCATAAACATGGCCCCTGCACCTACTTTAATTTTTTGGATAGTGTGTTTCACGTGTATAGGTTCCAAGGTAAAAACTTCTACCTTTATGCCTATAAACGTGCTGCCTGGCAATTCTCATCTCCTAGTTTTATATCTAACATAAACGTGAAATCTGTGGGAAAAATAAAATCATGAAAGACTTCTGTGCTGATTTGAGTGGGACTAGTGTGATACTTGATCCATCTAGCTGATGTTGCCAATTATTTTTCTTACATAGAGCTCCAAACATTTTAAAGAAAGAGGTCACCGAATCTTTGATTTCAAAGCATACGATTATGAATTGCCAGCTATGTGCTTCAGTTTCAAATATATAAAAATAAGTAAGTTAAGCTAGATTATTTTTAAGGTCTCTCCAGATTTTAAAGGACAAAGTTTTTCTAGAAAGAACAAGATCATATTGACTCTCTGGATATCAGAACTGTTAACAGAACGTGTAAAAATTGTGGGTCTGTTTTAGGAAAATGATACTTCTAAAAGATTTTACAATTTGAGAGCAAAATTACATAGTTCATTTATTTCCAAGAAGAAATCTGAAGAAGGATACTCTAATGTCCCTTCCGCAACATGCTATGTGGTTCTAATATCCCACATCCAGAAAGCCATTGCTTCTGGATGATGTTCAATGAAAAGTAGAGATGCGCTGATCATGTTCACTAAAATTCCTCAGCCCAAACTGCAAAGATTTCAGAAGGATCTGGTTTTCGGTTCACCATTTCTATTTCTGAGTCCTTTAACTCAGTCTTAAATAGTTCTTGGGGAGGGAACAGAGGTAGGTCAGACTTCTCAACAAACCACACACTTGACAACCTTTTACTTCTTCTCAACCATTCACTGAAAGAGCAGGCCATGTCTCCACCTTGTTAACAATTTTCAGAATTCTTGTATCAGAAAGAAAGAGGAACATGCCTCAATATCACCTCCCAGGTGTTCCTGTCATCACATGAAGGTCCATTTTCAGTACGTTTTTGTGCTTTTACCTTGAGAGCCATTCCATTGAGGCTCCATTTTGACTCAGCCTCTGAAGGACATGATTTCAGGAACTCCTGCCAGTCCTTCTCTGATCCCTTTTCTTTTTCTTTTCTTTCTTTTTTTCTTCCTGACCGGTAAGGGGATCGCAACCCTCGGCATGGTGTCATCTGTACCACGTTCAGCGAGGGAGCACACCGGCCATTCCTATATAGGATCCGAACCCGCAGCCTCAGTGCTACCAGCACCGCACTCTCCTGAGTGAGCCGCGAGGCCGGCCCCTCTGATCCCTGTTCTGTGTCCAGGTTGCTCTTTGGGTCATTACCTTGTCACTGGCATTCTGTTCCCTATGCCAACGGGGCACAGACCACAGGTGCTCTCTGAGCTGAAGGCAGGCCCTCTTCAAACAAACGGAGAGTCATAGAACATTTAAAGCAAACAAAAAATATTTCTTTTTCTAAAGGAAAAAATAGTCTTCTTTTAAAGAAAAAGAAATTACCATGCCTAAAGAGACAAGATTCTTGGATCTATTTTCATGTTTATTTTGCATTAAAAAATTATTATTAGAGGTAAACCATAAATAATAGAAGCTAAGTTTCTGATCAACTTCTTATGGTTAAAGGCACATACAATAACTGTGATAAATATCTATTACTGTCTCATAGAGCAATACCAGAAAATTTAATATCTAATAAAAAGTAAAAAAGGAAGCCAATATGAGTTTCCCCTATAAATCATAATTAGCTTTCAAAGACTAATATATTTCATTATGAATATAAACCTTGATAAGACAAAACTATGAAAATTTTATGACTTCAAAGCCTTCAACTAAAATTAAAATGCCTTATTTGAAAACTTGGTTTTTATGTATATGACAGATAAAATGTGAAAAAAAAAAGGCATGAAATATTGAAATAAACTCTGACAAGCTCTAGATTTACATGACCAAAAGAAAATCAAATAGAGAGCTTATGGCTAAAAGAATGAGATTTTAAACTAAAATAAGAAAAATGAGTTTTTCAGTAATGGATTTTTTAAATTAATACAACCGTCAAGAAAAATTAATATCTTAATCAGATGACACATTTTTTACTTCATGATGAAGTACAAGTAAGTATTAGAATAACTCTACCCAGAATGTCGTGAATGTTCAACCTTCTCTGAATTTAGGCCATGGAGCTAAATCAAGCCCAGTGTAAATGTCAGAAAGGTGGGCATGGTCAGTGGGCAGCTTAATCTCTACTGTGATAAACTAACATTCAACTTTCCCTTACCTTTGATCTCTAGTCACTGCTTCACTCATTTTCAGAGTGTGAATAAAATAAGAACAACAAATGGAAATCAAGGTTGGGGATGAAAAGCACATCCTTACCCTGGCAGAGTGGTGGGAGGGTGTCCCACTGGTACATGCCTACTGGGTTCCGTCTACACGTTGCATTGCTGTGGCCAATCATGCGGTATCCAGGCTTGCAAAAGTAATGCACTTTACTTCCCGCTGCTCCTGCTGTCCTGTTTAAAACACCACCGTTCTTCAGGGTGTGGGTCGGGCTGCAGTAAGGTGCTGTGGGCAAACATATACACAAAATAAGTACACAAACAACTCATGCCATTTTCACTGGTGAGAGTGACAGAATCAAAATATCTCTATTTTTTAAATAGTAAGACAAGAGCACCAATGTGTAAACTTGTGATAAAAAGCATCCCCAAAATCTAGAGCTGAGAATCAAGTCTCTTATTCTGAGGTTAAGATTCCCTGTTATAGTAAGACAAGAGCACCAATGTGTAAACTTGTGATAAAAAGCATCCCCAAAATCTAGAGCCGAGAATCAAGTCTCTTATTCTGAGGTTAAGATTCCCTGTAGCTGTTCTTCATTGTGAAGGCAGAATCTTCACCACCATCCTGTAAGGACATAACATGGGAAGATCACATTGAAATCCCTCACCCACCTCTCTAAGGCCAGTTACCCACTTAAGTAAGCTCATTAATCTCCAGAATAAGAAATGATGGGGTACTGCTCAAAGCACCATATTTGAAACAAAAGTATTCTCACCATAAAAAAAAGTATCATTAAAATGGAGAAAATAGAAGAATACGATATTTCACAATCAAGGACATGAACTTTTTCCTTTGTTGTCTGTTAAATTGGCCTTGTGAACTATACAATGACATAAACATTAAACTTCATTAAACTGCTTTTTTAACATATACGTTTGAATAAAATCTTTAAAGAATATGTATTATTTCGGGTCAATAAAAATCTTACAATAGCTTTAATCATCCCTTTTGTAAGACGACTTAAAAATTAGAGATAGGCATTTGCTAAAATAACAGTCTTGCCCACACAGAATGTAACATTTTGATGACTAAAAGACTCTCCCTCTTATTTACACATTTATACAAAGAAACATATTTTATTCTTACAAGGCCAGTTCATTACAGCATAAAATCCTATGAACTCACTTCAATTGAATGAAACAATAAAACAAAGAAAGAGAAAGTTGCTGTGTACTAGAAACTCTTGGTTTCTTTTGAAAGAAGAGCTTTTCAATGTTCCACTTCCCTGTGGGGCTTTCATACACCCAGCACACATGTGCAGGTCTGAATGCTTAATATTGCACCGCTCCTTAGAAATAAGTTCAGAAGAAACTTTCTGAAGGTTTCTTATCATAGCGTTGCCCAGAAGCGATGTCTATGTCTGGCCTCAGTTGTCAACCATGTTCCTATGAGAAGCAGCTCAGAGGCTATTCTCAGCAGCATGAGCCTCTGAAGTACCATTTCACTTTTTTAATGAGCTGATTCTTATTAAGTGAAAATCCACTAACTGCTATAAAAACCTCTTGATTCACTGTTCCATTAACCATGCCATTGTTCTACCTCCAGTTGTGCTAGACTAAATTCTTGTAAGTTTTGAATGAACCAAATACTCAGTTTAAAAAAATATGAGCATGATAAGGCACCCTGACTACTAACTACCTAGAATCATTGTGCTAGTAAAAAAATAGAAATGAAAAATAGTGACTGCAATCAGACTATAGACCCTTTTCCAAAGTTAGAGATAAGATAAAGAAGGCCAGAAACACGCAGAAAGGAGAAGGGAGTCCGTGATATTCTGCGGTGTCACCTGTGGTTTATGATATAGCTCAGTCCGTTAACGGATATAATCTGCAGGATGATGGTCTAATTCTACGCTTTCTGATCTTTTACTATGTTTCTTCTATCTCTGGGCTATCAAGGTGCCTTTTCCTTCCTGTCACCTAAAATAAGACTGGGAGGTGGCTTGCAGGAGAAAACATGGCACTGAAGAGTAACGCAGAAGATTAGAACGCATGGGCCCTGCCTGCTCCATTCCTGGCTATAGTGAGAAGAGTCAAGAAGACATATGCCCAACCCTTAATCTCTGCTGGCAGAGACTTTGAAAAGTGGGACATAGAACAGACACAATCAAGTAGGCATCCAGAGTGGGAGAAGACTGGGAGAGTTATATATCCCGGATTTTCTGGATGTATGCAGCCCAGTATGTATTTTTGACTCTCTCAATCCTGTAGCTGGCATATGCTTCATTTAGTAAGACAGGGACATTTTTAGCTCAGCATCCACACAACACAATTTACTGAATTGTCTGGAACCACCATTACAGAGGCACTTGCTTTGTCTTCCCTTGATTTACAATTATGGTGATAAATTATGTTGCTCTTATATCTGAACAATCAATAGTTCACGTGTGTAAGGTAAACAAAGGTTGGGATGCAAGATGTGGCCATGTGGCCATGTTATGAGCTAGACCTTCCTTCTCACATCTTGATATTTCAGGGACACTTTCATTTAACTACTGCTAAAAAATTACTGGTGATGAATTCCTAGCCGAGATTGCTGAATCACTGAATTTTAAGTGAAAATCTGTTCATACACACACACATACACACATACATATACAAGGGTACTTCACAAAGTTTGTGAAAAGATTCATATTATCTTTTAATTCTATTTTTTCCATATACTTTTTGAAGTGCACATATATATCACAGATTTTACATATATCCATATATAACACATATGAATATATCATAAATATTCACTGATGAAACAAAATTTTATTTTCTTCCCCATCAGTTTAACAGAGAGGATCTTGTTGCACATTGAATGAAAATATCCTTTGAAAGACACAGAGGTCCTTGTTTTCAGATTTCAAGGTTTAATCATCTCACCAAGCTACTAAGTAATTTGTGGCAGATAAAACAAGACAAATTATGTTTGCCATAATTTTTCCTCCGCTGACCAGTTTTGCACATTGGAAATAAAATTAAATAATTACAAAAGTCTGATTATTGATTTATTTTTCGAAACAAAGAATTTGATGAGCACAAGCCCAATCATCGCTCTAATGCTCTTCGGAACAAACACCTGGCTGTATTTTACTAAACTTTCCAGAGGAAGAATGCCTGAACTTCATGCCCGCTGTCCTCACATCAAATGCTTTTCAAAACCTTGATGCTTTTTACCATTTTATGATGTCTATCAACCAGAGAGAGCTAAAAGTTTAGTCTTAAATCTACCAGAGCTTTTTCCTGCTCTTCCCTCAGGAAGTTCCTCATCCCTGAAGATGTAAAACACTAACATAAAAATAAATAACCCTCTGGTAAGATGCACTGTCCACTTAATGTACGCAATGAACATCTCTCTTAAGAGAAAAGATCACAAATGTCATCATGGATATTGTAGAGTGAGATACTGAGAAAGTTAGATTTTTTGCTTGGTAATTAAAATGTCCTCATAAATTAAAATAGTACACCTACTGCTTTTGTAGGGTAGTAAAAACAGTGATGTGGGTCAGATCATATTGACAAATGTACACAGGAGTTAATATATCATAACAAATATATTGACTTATTTGATTAATTTGTTAATTAACTAATTAATATAAATAACTACTGGCAAAGAACGATTAAAGTATATGAGAGAAAAAGGATAAAATAATTTAAATTTGAATAAGAAAATATATTAAACATATACTTATTATGTACATGTTTATATGTGCATATATACTTATGCATATATGGTATGTATGCATATATAAAGATAGAGACATACAGATAGATAGACAAAAAGACATACTATTAATAGTAACAGAGTATTATCATGTACAATTAATAGAAATATAATTATTTCTTTCTGTTTGTTTCCTTAATCTTTAAACTTATTTTAAAGTTAATTTTGATTATATTATTTTGGGGGAATGTTTTTGCTATCTATGTTATATAATTCAATGGTTTATAATCTTAACAACAAATATTTTTAAAAATTAATCATCAAATTTCTTAATGTGATTTACAGATATCTCTCAGTAATTTCTCATCATACTATTTCTTTTGCAGGTAATTATTAATCTTCAGAAATCAGGTTTATATTTTAGATATCTATTTAATATTGTTTTATTTTATGGAGATCATTTGTATTTAATACACTTTCATATCAATCTAAATGTCATTTACTAACCTGTATAACGAATCTTGAATCCTTTTTTACTGGTTGCATGATCAGTAGACCAGCGGAGATATAACTGATTACTCTTGCTTGTAAAATTGGATTGTTCAGTGTGGTTTCCACTTAAGACTACTAACAGAGGACTTTGCCCAGAAGAACCTATATGAAAGAGAAAAACAAAGTTCACATATGAGTTAGCATCAAAAAAATACAGACTATTTTTAGCTTTTGATAAGTTGGAAGCTACATGTACAATATACAGCTATTTATTATCAAAGAGGACAAATAATTTCAAATGACTACAGCAACAAATATATTCCCTGATAAAAATAAAACAATAACCTATAAAAATAATTTCAGATGTATATGCCATTAATGACATCATAATTAAATCAAATGAATGTCTATAAAACAGCAGTAATTGAAAAAAAGTAATTTTTAGTATTTACAATTTTATACTTATATAGGGAAATGGAAACTTTCATGCAATACTAGTGGAAGTATAAATTAGTACAATCACTTTGGAAAGAAATTTGGTAATATCCAGTTAAACCGTGCTATAAACTCTAGCACATGTGCACAGGCATTATTTGTATACAAAAAAAAAAAAAGTGTATTTCAGTATGTTTTCTCATAGTAATTTTTGGATCCAAGCTAGTAATTTGGAGATTTACAAAAGAATTGAAAATGCCAGGAAAAGGAGTTAGAGTCATATGGCATCTAAATTAATGAAATAGGTGTACGTATATTAGCATAGGTAATTTTTTTTTTTTTTGACCAGTAAGGGGATCGCCACCCTTGGCAATGGCATCTAAATTAATGAAGTAGGTGTACGTATATTAGCATAGGTAATTTTTTTTTTTTTTTTGACCAGTAAGGGGATCGCCACCCTTGGCATGGTGTGGTCCGCACCACGCTCAGCCAGTGAGTGCACCGGCCATCCGTATATAGGATCCGAACCTGCAGCCTCGATGCTACCAGCTCCGCACTCCCCCGAGTGAGCCATGAGGCTGGCCCAGCATAGGTAATTTTTAAAACAGCACAACTAAATTATCTTAACATAACTTAAAATAGATAACTAAAATATCTATTTGCAGATAAATATAAAATTATAGCATTGTGTAAAAACTCAAAAGTATGCACTATATAAAATGTGTGTATGTAACTAGCTAGCTAAATGATGGATAGATACTGAATTCTTCAGAATG